>NW_009608738.1:42698-66220 GCF_000690535.1 Cariama cristata
GAAGGGAAGGGAAGGGAAGGGAAGGGAAGGGAAGGGAAGGGAAGGGAAGGGAAGGGAACCACCACCTCAGGCACGGTGTTATGTTTTTTTAACAGGAAGCTCTATATCCAGCTTGAACTCTAATTTGTCCTTCTGATGAAGTACTTTTTGAAGTCCAGTACCTCCAAAGAACTATGTCATATTTCTATTCCAGAGACAATTAATTCTGAGCTCCTTTTTTCCAGTTCTGTCATTGTCTAAAACCCAGCCAAGATCAGACAAGAACTTCCTGAGATTTTTCCGGAGTCCTTATGGCCACCTCCCTTTGGCATGGTCAGCAGCCAGTCCCTGTGCACTTCTGAATATCCTGGTAATGCCTTTCTGCATCCAAGATACCTAAAGACCTTACATGCTGCGCCTCTGAAAAATGCAGCCTCCCATTTTATTTTTTTTTTTTCTTTCACAAACCCCATGAAACATTATGGAAGAAATAAACTATGTTTTAACTCCCCATTAAACTGTTGTGATTAGGAGCAGACATCACTGGGAGTAGTTCACTTCAAGGAATATATTTAAGAATCTAAATACTGTTATTAAAAATATAGAAATAGTTAATCCTTGGAGAATATTTCTGGTAGGTATTAATACAATGTTACTGTAACTTTTGGCCTTTGATTTGGTCCTTCTATTTTACTTATTTTGGCCTACAAAATGCTTCATTTTGCATTCAGACATGATGAGTTGAAATATTGTTTTTTCCCCTGATCATATGTTCCTTATTGGACAAAGGACCATTTTTTTCTACAGACAAGAAATAAAAAGGAAGAAATCAAAAAATCCACCAGGTCGTCCATCTGTTGTGGCTTTAAACTATCACTCCAGTGGCAAAATAAGCCTATCCATATCAGAAGAAATCACTGAGGCTTGACTGCAAACCATTACAAGAATGATGGAGGGAGGAAATCAAACTTTTAAAAACACACATTCAAAAAAAAATGAAAATATAACTTTTCATCCCTACCCTCCTACTTCCAAATGAGATTCATTGTGGTGCATTTTTTGCCTTCTCAGATGCTCAGAAGTCTAAGCAGTGTTTATGCCATCCAGTCAGAGGCAACACCATAAATACAACCACTATTAAAAAGTAATGGTACTAATGATTCACCATGAGGAGCTCTTTCTTCTGAGTTGTTGTGAAGCAACACTCAAGTGGGAAGATGTGGTCACTGTGTTTCTGGATGTCATTTCTTAAAAAGGAGACATAAAACACACCTTGACAAGTTGTTATTAAAGATTTCATGGCAGTTTCTGTAAGTGCAGGGATACTACTCTGTTGCTGTGGCAAAATTCACATGCAGATGATTACATTTTGCCTACTTACACTCAGCCTGCATTTTCAATTCCATGTCATTCTTCTTGTCTTCTCATCTTAAATTGCTGTATAGCGCTGCTGTGCATTATTAAACAGTTGCCATATTTCACCCCAGTGGATCTTGCATTTAAATGATGGATTTACAAAGTCTATATTGCTTTGTTAGGTTTGCCTGTACAGCTGGCTGAGTTTTTTCCAAGAAAAATTTTTTCGTTCAGAAACAGACTTGAAAAATTACTGGTTTTCATTAAAGTTATTGAAATCTTTTTTCTTTTTCATTTTTTTCCAAAAGTTTCTGTGTTTCTGAATTGAAAGTGAATTTAAGTAAATGCATATAAAAGAAATGATACTAAAAAAAATCAATGCTATTATTAACAAAAAAGAAGTTTTTCCAATTAAATATTGAAAAATATTCCAACAGTATTTTAGACATCTGGTTTTTGGATTTTGCCATGAAATGAAAAAAAAAAAAGAAAAAAGGAATCCATTTCAAACAATTGAGCCTTAAAACAATGCCAGAACTGCAAATATCACAGCAAAAATCTTTCCATTATTTCCAGCAAGTTCTTTTCGTGCATCATCTTTGGAAATTGGCAAAGTATTGTGCTATTGAGAAAGAAAAACTGCCTTTAATTCTGTTTCTCAGTAGATGTATACATAAAATGAAACCCAAGTGCAATTTGTTTTTTAGATTAGCAACTCAATGAGACAGGGATCACTGCTCCATGAAATTAAGCATGTTGTATGTAGGCTAGAGAAATGTTCTTAAAAAGACGAAGTGTTAGAATCTGTCCCAAGGAGGACACAATGACTATCTAGGGGGTTTGAAGGAATGGAGAACTTAGTTTCAGGCAATGAAATAAGAAAATATATGTTATGGAGGTGGTTGAAATGAGATACTAAGGAGAGGTATTACCTGGTGGTATCTGTTATGCTTCAGCTACTGTTCAGTAGTAGCAAATGAGGAACTTTGGCCCAGTCAGGGAAAACATCACAGTGAGTGTGTGTTGTGTTATCTCCAGAACACAGCAATCCCCAAACGCAAAATTAGAGCAGTCAATACTCTCAGAAGATAAATTAAACTATTTTAAGACACATGGAAAGATCCCTAAGGACACAGATTCCCTAGAAGACCTTAAAAAGCTTTAAAACATCTCTTTTTATCCACAGACAGCTTCGTAAAGTCAGCTGCTAAAATCCGTTAAAATAATCTGCATTGTAGAGTCCTTTTAGAAACAATGTATTTCTCAGGATCAAACTTCTAACTGGGGCTGAACATCTCACTCAAAGGTTAATATCTTCTATGGCTGGAAGTATTGACTGCAGAAGGAGCCCTAGGCAGACACTACTGTAGAAACAATGCAGGTAATTTTGCAAAACAAAAAGAAAGCCAATATGTACCATGCATTTATAAGACATCACTGGGTCCTACTTTAAAAAAAAAAACAAAACCCAAAACCAAAACCAAATTCCCTTTGCATTTGTTAAGACCATAGCCTCCTTGGCTGATCATAATTTCCTTCAGCTTTGACAACAGACAGGACTCTGCCTTCTGGATTTCGCATAGATTTGTTTTGGCTATTAGTAAGATGTCAGGGACTATGTATTGCTGATGTAGAAAAAGAGAAGCCTTCTATTGCCATCTGTGGTGCATCCAACCTGTGTTTTAAAGGAAAGCCGAGATTGCAATCAAATAATCTGGTTTAACAAGCTGGGTCTCCAAGTGAAACGTCTGGGATAAAATCAGGAGTGAACATATTAAAGTTGAAAGAAACCACCATCCTTACCTCACCATATAACGGGCCCCTCATCACATAGCCCGAAAGAGAAATAGGCAAGGTTTTACCAAAGACAGTAAGTTCAGAAGGAAAGACAGTCCATGAAAGAGTCTTTCCAGCCAGGTATGAGTAATGGTTTAGGAAAAAGTTCTAAACTTCTTTTTTTACCTTGAAATTACTTAAGAGAAGTTGCCTCACAAGGCAGCCTTGTAACTGAAGATGGACAACCAGCCTATAGAAGTCTTCTGGATGACTTTTGAAGGACTGATGCTTTTTGCACCCAACTTCAGTAAGCAAGGCAGCACCTACACAAGTTGCATCTTCCATGATTTTAAAGAATAGATAAAGGTTTTGAGATAGTCCCGTTTAGAGGTCACTAATGTGTACCTAAATGAGACAAAGTTCCAACTGGACAGCAAGAATTGCACAGGTGAATTCCAGCTATGTATTGTGTTTTGATTTTCAGATCTCTCCATGAACATTAATTAATTAATCCTCATAGCACCCTGGAGCAGAGAGCAGAAAGGATGTTTATGCAGACATGTCAGTAAATATTTAATGTCTTCATTTTTTTAATGAACTGTTTTCATGGAGTAATTCCATAGATGGACTTATTGACATCATCCCATTAAAAGAGGGAACAACTGTGACATGATAGATAAGGCATATTTTGAAAAAATAATCCTACAGGTGATGTAATGTTGCAAGCAGAAATCACTTATTTCAGTGAGACAGTGCAGAGAACAAATGAAACAGTAAAGTATACAGTGACACAGATGCTCAAGAGACTTGCTTCTGAGACTCCCATTTTATCTTTAACTACAAAGGCAAGATTGTCCCTTATGTTCAGGGAAGATGTGCCAGAGGAGGGTTGCCATGGCAGAGGATAACCACATTAAGTCTCCCAGCCCCAACACGTCTGCTCCTATTTCCACCCACTCACCCATCTGGCCAGGTTGCAGCAAAGGTGCGATGCCTTGGGGCCCGGCATGCAGACCCACCAGAGAATTCTTGTCTGGGTAATTTGTGGCTGAATTACAGCATTTCTCGTCACCACCTGTGTTAAGAGGTCCAGGCACACTCTGTGAATCCTATAGATTTTCCTCCCTGAATTATACCCTAGCCATCTTCCAACTATACCATTTGGGACTATGATTTTGTCAAATTCGATTCCCTTGCAGGGTCAGGATCAACACAGCACTTTTTTTGGCAAGACAAAGAAACGTGTTCTTTGGCCAAATCTTGTACACATAGAAGATGAGAGTAAATGTTCCTTTGCCTTCATAAAGGTCAGCTTTTCAAATTACCCTCATACATGTACTGCATCAGGGCATAAGAAAAGGTGATGAGCACTCTTGTGATGTTGAAAAGAGGGAGGGCTAGAGTTAACTCAGCACCTTCAGGAGCAGTACTTCAGGGCCATTTTGTTCCACTTGAATCAGGATTGAATCCATACTCTAGCTTTATGCTAGAAGGAATCCTGCCTATTTCTGGTGGCTTTGCTTCAGAAGGAATGTAAAATCAACCAGTCTGCTGGCTAAATTTCATTTTGGATAACTACATTTTGCTAATATAAATTACTTTATTAGCTTCAAAGAGGGGAAATTACTCTCTACACACTCTTCCAAAGCTATTTGGTAGTGTTAGTAGGAGAGATAAAATGGACCAAGCCACCAGAGACGTGGCTACATTTTAATGGGGGATGAAATTTCCCTTGTAGAGTACATACTTTGTGCAGGGAACTTCAGTCCATGTCCAGCCTATGTGAAAGATGGAGAGCTATTAACTTCTTTCTGAAACCTTACAACTCTCAGCTTGTGATATATTTCCCTTAACCTTACTCTCATGTATCAGACTGTCTCTCTAACAACTCTTCTGGGATGGCTTACTAAAGCCCTGTTCTCAACTCCTCATTTTCCCATTGTAAGCTTGCTGGTTTCTTCCTCTCTTTCCTCTGTCACCAGCCCCCTTCCTTGAAGATCCACTCTGTCACCTGGGCAGTTGTCTCCTGTTACCATCCACTGACATCTGTGTTAGCTGCAAGACTGCTTGGCTCTGCATCCATCACATCTCGAGAATCCAGGCTTTTGCAGACAAGCTAAACATCTTGTCATTGACCTATGCACCCAGTTCTGCATGCCAAGGTAGCACCATCCATCCTTGCCTCTTCTTGTGACAAAATGCAGACAAATTATTCCCTTCTTCTTTAAATGATCCTTCTAGATCCTGGCTGTGGAAACTACACTTTTAGCTATCTTCCTCCTTACCTCTTTCTGATGCAAGCTGAGTTTTCTCCTCTGTGCCCAATCCAGTATTCTTATATTATATCTTAGGCATCAATTACATCACAAGTTTCCTCTTTCTCAATCTTTCTTGCCCTTCTGAAATTTCTTCAGTGATCTTGTCTATCACATGACTCATTCCAGCCTTGATATTTCCATTGTCATCACTATGGATGTCATTCTCATGCCTGGAATGCCCTAATTTTTCACATCCTTCAAGTCTGTGACCCAAAATGACTTTCTTCCTGAAGCAGGGAATCAGTCTTATTATCTTTATGATTATTCATTAAACAGAATGTCTAGAACAGCTGATGCATATGCATAAACTTATTGTTCACAAGGTCTGATTGTTCAAACACTCATTCTGTGAATTCATTACCACAAGAGGAAATCTCTTCAGTGTATGAGGAACAGACCAAAAGACATACAGGTAGGATGGGAACATTTTAAAGTGCAACGCACAAGATTTTCAAGAAAAACACATGATATTTGGAGGTGAGGAGTATGCCACTAAATCGTAGCACATGACTCTCTTTCCCAGCTGCTTCTTGCAGGGAGGAACTACACGTACCAGTATGGTGGACTGGATGGATTATCCTATCTGCTTAAATGCAGAAATCTTGACATCCCTTCTCCCTCCCATAATCTCCCTCCTGCCGCTTGTTGAATTTGTTCATTTGGTCAGATCTGACATTCTGCAAAGATTTATGCACATCTAATCTGAATATTGCCAGCAGTCCCACTGATTATGACTGATTCTTGCAGGAGTAAAGTATTGGTTTAAATCGTTGCATGAGCTGGACTTTCTTTGGGCAAGGATTGTAGGAAATTCTTCTCACCAACTGTGAACTGATCTCATCTTAGGTGCTGAAAATATTATTTTTTTAAGCCTTAGATTTTGCAATTTCTGGATGTTGTAGCAGTTTTAACTGACCTTCCACTGTGGTTCATACAAAGACGAACAGCTCAATGCTGAAAAAAGCACAAATGTATTCCCTGAATATCCTTATAAAGGAAAGAAAGAAATCAGTGAAACATTGTATAACAATTTCCCAGGAAAAAAATGTTTTGCTATGTCATGAGGTTAATTTCAAAAGCTGTGGATGTTGAATATTTTGGGCAGTGGAAGATCTTTCTCACGAGTCACTGTTTTTATTAGCCACTAACTTATACAGCACTTGCCATTTCACTGTGTTCTTCTTTTGAGTATCCCCATATCATTAATATTTTGTCACTAAATATTTAAATACTTTTTTTCCTCACTTTGTGCATCTTTTTCTCCTCCCATGGGCTTAAATGTTACATTTGCATATTTATGTAATAATACGATTTGAAGAAACACCAGGATGCAAGAAGAACTATGCGTGTTGGGTATCCTATGAACAGAAATTCAAGACATCTGCCATGAATTATAGCAATACTTCAGGCTCCTGTAATCTAAGAGAGATTTGTCAAGGTCGTCTATGTGTCATGCCATAGGCAAGAGCTACCTGGAAAATAAAATTTGGATTCTATAGATGATTCTGATCTTGGAAAATTTTAAATATTAAATCAATGGCTAAAAGGAGAATACATTACTTTATTTTTTCCTCACTGCATTTTTGTTCTGCAGAACTTCAATATTCCAACATTTCATTCCGTATCCACCGAAATAGTCTGATCACACCAAGATATTTCCTGTTTCTCCAAAATCAAAATGTGCTTCCCACTGTCCCTGCCTTTTTGTTGGGATGAGCTGGAGAAAGGGAATCTGCACGCTTTCCTCTGTGGGAACTGGTTAGACAGACTGCCAGGGAACTGGGAGCTTGGAAACTGGCCAGGTTTGCTGCCAAATGCCTGGTGGGCTGGAAAATTTGACTTTTACTCAAAGGACTTGAAGTTCTGGTGTACCTCTTCTATGAAAAGAGGCCAGATGAGACCTCATGGCCCTGAAAAGCTTGGAAAGATCTGATCCTAAACAATCCAGAGTCACAGCTTCTTGAAAATTACCAGGTGGTCAAGGAGCCCAAGTTCACTATTACTTGTAGGCACAATTTTCACAGTCTTCACTCAAAATAGATTCTTTAACTGAAGTTTCAGCTCTACAATTTCTACTGGAGAAGCATTTGCTCTCAGAATTCCTAACTGTAGTTACAGAGAGTCTCTCCAGAGCTTCAGGGATATATTCCAAGTCACAACCTTTACTCTGGGCTTACAAGGGAGCAAGGTAAATGTTCACTGCTTTAGCTGCAATATTTGCATTGGGAAATTTCCCCTTTATAGATCACTGAGATACACTCACAGAGCTGAAGAGAAATGTTTTCTTGCCCCCCAAAGCTACATTAAAGTCCTATAACATCTTACTGATGTAAAAGCATACTTTGATATTACCTTTGCATCGTTGGGATTCATACTTTAAGAAATCTTACTTTACAATCAGTTCAAATCTGAGGAAATGCTAAATGACTATTGGAAGGAAGGAAGTGAAAAGGAGCATGCCAAAGCATGGATGGAGGCTGATGAGATGGCAAATACTCAGATGGACACTGAAGACGGTACTATCTTTAACGTGGACTGAAAGCAGCAGACATGAGCTCAGGTGCGGTGGAAAGAAGAGGTGGGATGTGAAGACAGTGCTACGGAGAATGTCAAGGCTAGATATCTGCGAAAATGCAGCCAGCCAATGTGCCAACAATGATTAGACTTCATATGACTTTTAGTATTGTCCTTGAGCTAGAAGTCCTTAAGTACCTGCAATGCAGAACAGCGCTGTCAGTTATTAAGTATGTCTTACAATTGGTTAGAAACTCATTAATGACAACTTGCTTCAAAACCAAACTGGTTCTGTGAACTTCTAGATAACAACAAATGCAAGAACAGGAGGAATACTAATAATTTAAACCCACAATATATCCAGTTGCTGTCCTAAATCCTAAGGAATTAAGTTTTTATAAATATTTCAGTGATAAACTGCTCTTGACACTTCTTCTGTTTAAATACGTAGCAACTAAGTCTTGAAAAACTGTGCATTTATTTATTTGTTTTTATTTTATCAATGCAAAGCTATTTTAATTTGATGTAATAGTTCTCATTTGTATCTTAAAAAAAACCCTCAAGAGCACTTTGTGTTCTTAAGAACTTCACTATCATAAAGAAGTATAACTGCATTGACTTTAGAAACACTGCCATGATTTATATCAGTTGTGGATCCAACTCTCCATTCTTTGGTGCTGAGTGCCAGCTCAACAGTTCACTGTAGTTTACTAGAATGTTTCTGATCAACAGGGAAAAAAAAAGCTCACTTTTTTTTATTAATGATGAGAATTTCTACTTATTTTTTAAGATTTTGATCCTGCAAGCTACTTGAACCCACATTTCTGTCTATTTGCAAAGGTCTCTCATTGAATTCAGTGGGAAACTGGGGTTCTTGACTCTCTGCAGGACAGGACCCTAGTAGCTGGAGGGAATTGCCTTGCATCTTGTACAATCTGCTAATGTACTTGTGCATTCATGCACAGCAATTGATCTTACAAGCTTCTGAGTGTTCACTGGACTTGCCATTATACCATGAATATTTTATAGCTGCATCACTATAATAACAGTAATTACATTTGCCCTTTTACAGAACCTTTTATCTAAGGATTTCAAGGTGCTTTATGGATGTTAATTAAGCCCCGCGGTTTTCTTGTGGAGTAAGAATTATTATTACCATTCTGCAAATGGGGAAGCTGAGGTACAGAAAATCTGAACTTGACCTTGCCCAAGGTCACATCGCAGGTCCCTGCCAGGACTAGGAGATGAATTCTAGGGTCCTTGCTCTAGACTGACTGTAGTTATTTATTTGACTCAGACTATGCTACCAGCTGAAGAATAGTGTTTAAAGTTGAAACTTCGGGTGTTTTCCTATTATTTGGAATCTTGTAAATTTTAACTGCTTTGAAGAGCCTCTATGCTCCTCAACACACCCTCACAAAATTATCCACATGTCAGAAGGTACTCACTGAAATGAATTTGAGGTGCCACACCCAGAGGACCTGATCTTATATCAGAGATGACAGTGGAGACATTTCACTAAGTATTAGCCCAGTCTTGTGGGTACCAATACAAAACTATTAACGCTGTCATGAGCCGTCAATGAGCTGTGCACAAAGTCCATAGTTGAAAGGCACTTTTCTCTCAATCGCTTTACTAGTAGTGAAAAGATGTCCCAAGGTATATTCTAATGTCAGTGCATGTCATTTAGATGAATGAAAATGACTCACTGTGATTGCTTCTTTGATAAACTTATTTACTATGAGAGTGCTAGCCCTTGATTGCTTTGTAAAAAGAGTGTAATTATTACACAATGATTATACAGTTAGGCTTGTGTCTAAAATGAACATGAAAAACACCTATTCATCCAGGGAAAATGAGCACATTTCCTTATGGAAAGGTACCTTAATGTACCTTAATCTAAATGGGGTGCATGCTCGCTGTCACAGCAGGGCATGATAGCTTTTGGGAAGGTAAACTTTCAGAAAGAAATTCCAGATCAGGGAGCCCACATGCAAAGCAGAAGCAAGTTGCACTGTTTTTATTTCAGTCACAGCACTGAGGGAACATGAAATGTCTCCACATTTCCAGCTTCAGACTCAATATGACCAAAACCATGTGTGGGATTTCCCTGCAGCTGGGAAACAGATGTGTGCCAGGTTACGCAATGTGGGAAGTGGGGGCAATGGTCCCATGCCCCGAGCTGCTGCTCCCCATGGCATTGAGCTGCTTTGGGAAAGTAGAAGCCACAGAAATATGTATGTAAATGAAAAATACTCTCCACTTCCTAAAGTGGACAAAATCATGGCTGCACAAAAGTAACTGGGAAATGTTCACTCACTTCTTTCCATCCAGGATATCCTTCAGGGAGTTAAGAGATAATTTCACCAGCTAGGAAGACACTGTAATTAGTGTAAATGATGTAAAATCCTTTAAGCTTTAAGAGATTTGACTGGTCTAATCAATATCTTGCAATAACAAGGTTTAGCCTGGTAAGAACTGTTGTGCAGTGTTATGATTTATTCAGCTTAACTCCCAAGTTCTTAGTCCAACAACCCTATGTCTTTCAGCAAAACAGTATCACAGAACAGTGCTAGTGGGAGGTTGAATGAGGATGAGTGGGGTGCCAGCACATCCAAGGCGAGCAGGAATAAAACAAGACCACGCTTACCACAGAGGAATGCCTGGTGCCATCAACACACCTTGAGAAAGGAGTTATTATCTCCTTACCACAGAGGAATGCCTGGTGCAGACAACACACCTTGAGAAAGGAGTTATTATCTTAGCACAAATTTCCCATCTTTTTTTTTTTTTTCTTTTTTATTTTCTGTTTCTTTTTTCTTCTTTGTGTGATCTATGTGTGAATCCCATCCTAAAAAGGGATGGAGTTTCCTGTCACTAGTGGGGCTGTACGAGCAGCTTTCCCTTTCTTCTTTGTGAGAGGATCATTCATGGGAAAAACATCCAAAGGAAACTACTTACTCTATCTTTGACTAGAACTACTCATCTGAAATAAAATATTGGACATAGCAATGTAGTACTGAGTAATGTTCCACAGATTGCCAACCACATTTCTCTGAACTATACGTTCTGAACAGAACTATATTTTAAATTCAAGATCTGATTTGCAAACACCTTACTATAGCCTGACAGTTTCATTGTTGCCTTTTACATATTCATTTCAGCTCTTCTGCCTTACCACCTCTCAGCTTTGATGCATTGAGAATCATTAGTAAGTAAAGCACTTTTAATCTCTGCTGCTGAGTTTATATTTCTGAACAGAAGCAAAAACTCATACCAATTAATTATTTACCGAGCTGGAGACTTCTAAAATTTATCTCAAGGAAGTTCACAGATTTATTAATTTCAGTTCATCTTATTTGGAGTTTTGTTAATGGGATTTTCAGCAAGTGAATAGCTGTTTTATTTTTACATGCATCATACTCAATTTAAATGCCATTTTATTAAAAGTTGTTTATGAACGAAACACTGGAAAGTAAATGTGAATTGCCCAAAGCATTTTCCCCCATTGCCTGTGCTTAGGCTGTTCCCTGAAATCAAAGATTTGATGGATTTTTGTTTTGTTCGCATTACAGGTTTTTATTCCATTCGTGTAACAAATGAAAAGCATGAATTGGAGTGGATATTGCATTTTGAAAACCACAAAACACTTGATTTATTCAAATTATGTTTACATAGGAATTATTTCACCCATCGGTGAAATGCAGCTGCTTCTGGCTTGGAAGACATCAGTATTTAAAAAGAAACACTGCTAAGTGAAAAGAACTTTATCTAATATAAAACTTGAGGAGGAATGTAGGCTTACAGAATGTAATTACTCATTTGGATCTTAGCCCAGACACCAAAGCTATCATTCCCTCTTTAGCAAAAGTAACTTGGAATCTTAAGCGGTTACAGATAATGAAAGCCTTGATTCTGCAACCTTTCTGGAAAATAAAAATAGTATTAGTACATAATGCTTCCCAAATATTTAGATGTAATTGCATTTAACATTTACACAGAACTTTAATCAAGAGACCTCCAAGCACTTTATAAAAGTAAAGGTGTGTTTGATTTTCAGGGCAACCCTATTCGTTATTTCTGATTATCCACAATTCAAAGCCTGAAATATGTTGTTGCAAGACAAATAATTGACTCTATTCTGGCCTCTGAATTCATGCAGAACTTCTCAGTGTTTCTGACAGGGAAGTTTTCTGCATGGATCATTGGCAGATGTAGCTACAAGGATGTGGTCACGCAGTAGTGACTATGACAGCTGGGGTTGGTTTGAAGAATTGGTTTGCCTTCCAGCCTATTGACTTGGGGCTTTGCAACAGCGTAGTTAGCACTGGTGTCAAAGTCATGGATGGGTTTGTGATAAAGCTTCCATGGTATTTTAAAAGCAGTGAGAGTGAGATTCCAAAGTGGCCACATCCTTTTTCTGTATGATGTGCAACGTCTACGCAATCATTTCTATCTGCAGCAAAATGTAACCTATCCATTGGCGAGATTCAACAATAGAGATGTTATCTGTTTCCTTCTGTATCCTTGACATTTTCATCAGTTTCCCCAAAGGATTCTTTGTCTTCCCTTCCCAGATTCTGAGCTATTGCCAGCCTGTCATCTGAAGATCTGTGCTATTTTACATTGTCTTGGGAAAATATCTGTCCCGTAATTGGAGAAGAAGGGAAATATTATCCAAACTGTACTAAAATCCGTATTTTATGTACTACAGCAGTTTCATAAAACCCATTGGGAAGATAGCAAGCGAGACTTTATGGAGAAAAGAGTAGAAGGTTGCAAGGAATGACACATAAATGAGAAGAACGAGGGTGTGGGGTTTTTTTTCTTTTTAAAACTAGGAGTCTAAACATCCTTAAAATTTTTTACAGTCTTATCTTACAAGATGTTAGAGAGTCTGTTATGTGAACTCTCTGTAATAATAATAATAAAAAAATAGTCCCATACAGTTTATGATGCATCAGTTTATTCCTGTGAAACTGTAAAACATGTTTCAACGGATCACATGAGTATTAGAGATTTCATAGCAAATCTTGGCGTTGGGTAAATTTGCCTTGTCCATCTCTCTGCATCAGGATTACAGCATCAGGGTTTCCTAAGAGTGATGCCGATTAATTCAATTAAAACTATATTACTGAGTTTAGGGGCATGAAATAAAATTTGAAAGTCACATAAATTTCTCTGATGAATAAACTTTTCTGTGTGTGCAGAGGAGACCACAGAGGAGAAAAACCTTTTTCTGTAAGAGGGGTTGGTTACCTCCACGCTTTGAAGGCACAAGTTGTAGTTGAGGATAAAGGCAGTAAAGAATTTTGGTAGAAAGAGTTATTGTGACCTTAAAAAAAAAAGTCTTTACAGATAAAAATCCTGACTTCTAGAAATAGTCTGCAGTCCATAAGTGTCCTCTCAAAAGGTCAGAAGGTTCAGTAGAAGCATCATCTTGAGTGAATGTAACTGTGAATAGGAATTTCCTTTAATTCTAGGGAAGGTTTTCCTCGTGGTAGCGAGGTACTGAATGCTTTCTTTGCCTCAGTTTTTACTAGTAAGACTGGCCTTTAGAAATCTAAGGTCCTAGAAACCAGGGATAAAGTCTGGAGTAAGAAAGAGATGCATTTGGTAGAAGATCAGGTTAGAGAATACTTAAGGAAATTGGACATGCAGAAGTCCATGAACTCTGATGAGATGTACCCGTGAGTGCTGAGCTGGTTGAGAGTGCAAGGCCACTCTCAATAATCTTTGAATCATTGGGGTGATTGGAAGAAGTGCCTGAGGACTGGAGGAAAGCAAATGTCACTTCTATCTGCAAAAAGGGCAGGAAAGAGGACCTAGGGAACTACAAGCTGGTCAGCCAGCCTCACCTTGATCCCTGGAAAACAGAGGCACCTTGACAGGCTGGAGAAATGGGCTGACAGGGACCTCATGAAGTTCAACAAGGGGAAGTGCAAAGTTCTGCACCCAGAGAGGAACAACCCCAGGCACCAGTAAGTACTAGGGGCCACCCAGCTGGAAAGCAGCTTGGCATAAAAAGACCAGGGGATCCTAGTTGACACCAAGCTGACTATAAGCCAGCAAGATACACTTGTTGCAAAGAGAGTCGATATTATCCTGGGTTGTCTTAGGAAGAGTGTTTTCTGCAGCTCAAGGGAGAGGATCCTTCCCCTTTACTCAGCAGTGGTGAAGCTATACCTGGAGTACTGTGTCCAGTTCTGGGCTCCCTGGTGCTGTAGACACATAGAGTCATTAGGATGATGAAGGGACTGGAGCATCTCTCCTATGAGGAAAGGCTGAGAGAGATGTGACTGTTTAGCTTAGAGAAGGAGGGGATCTCTTCAACGTCTAGAAATACCTGAAGGGAGGGTGCAAAGAGAACGGAGCCAGGCTCTTTCCAGTGGTGCCCAGTGACAAGATCAGAGGCTTGTGGGCACAAACAGAAACACAGGAGGGTCCCTCTGAACATCAGGAAACACTTTTTGACTGTGAAGGTGACTGAGCACTGGCACAGGTTGCCCAGGGAGGTTGTGAGGTCTCCCTCATTGGAGATATTCAAAAGTCATCAGGGCGCAGTCCTGGGCAGCTGGCTCTAAGTGGCCCTGCTTGAGCAGGGCAGTAGGACAACATGACCTCCAGAGGTCCCTTCCAGCCTCAGCCATTCTGTAATTCTGTGACACAGTAATTCTGTGATTCTACATCTAAATAACTTTCTTCTTTATGAAATTGAAGATCTTCAAAATAAGATCAGAGATGTAAAAACATTTGGCTTTGCACATGCCCCCCTGGCTGTTAAAAGCTCATGTTCTCCTGAGTCTACCAGGTGGTCTGAAAACTTCCTTTTAAATGTTTCAAAAGTTTATCATCTGATTTAAAATATCCTAAATCAAAAGGTTTCTAATTATACATTACCCCAAGGAAGAAAAATTGCAGATTTCCTGGGTCCTACTACTGGATTTCACCCTGCTCATCAGAGGTTGGGGTAAGAGATAGAAACAGGTCAGTGTGTGGTGGAGCAGAGAGCAGCAGGCAAGATAGGATGATAGAGGAGTCTGAGAAATTGCTAATAATTGTGGTACAGTCCTTGAAATATTTCTGTCAAGAAGCAAGACCAGACATATGCTATTTTTCAGTAGCATGTGAGCTTCCCATGATAATGAGAAAAGCTTGTTTGCCTTTTTTTTTTTCTTTTGCTCTATACAGAACATGTGTTTGTAGCCAAATTGCAGAGGTAGGAAGAAGCAATCCATTTCCTTATGAAAAGATATTTGAAATCTTCTTCCCTTTTAACAAACTCATCCATCTTCGCAGCACCTTGCTACTAGGCAATTTCTACAAATCAAGATGAACATTCGATCTGTGTTGTTTTTAATGATCTTTCTTGCCAATATTTATAATGTGCCTTGAAAGCTGAGGCAGACCATGGGTTAGATATTTAGTATTAATTAATGTGTGGCTCCTCAGAACGTGCACATGCTGAGAAACTAGTAGCTGTGTTTAATTCCACCAGAGAGACAGGAGGCACTTGTAAACTGCTAATATATTTAAAAGGTGTCTCTCCCTACCCTTCTTTGAAGATTGAGTTAATTTCTTCATTCTCTCCTCTTCATTTTAATTGCTGCAATCTCACTTCTCCAATCTGAATTTCACCTCCCTCTTGTCCAGACTCCCATTGCCTCTGACTCTGGCAGTCTCAACGTTCTTTCTAGCATGCTTATTAGACCTTTTATAATTGCTCTCAGTGATTATACAGTAGCATCCTATGGGGAAGATAGTTTTTGAAAGGTAAGAGAAGGCTCTGGAGAGAAAGATCCTGAATACAGAGAGGACACAGAGGTGACTGTCATGTCAAAAAATGCACGGGTTATTTCTACACTAGTATATAAACGAGGGCCAAATGTGCTCACTGTGCTAAATGTTTTTCAAGAAAGACCAAGAATTATTCTGCCATTGATAAATTGTGAGTTAACACTAAGATAATACATAGAACATTTAGGTATTAACAGAACAATAGATAAGGTGAAAGAACCCCAAGGAGACAGTTCTGGGCCATGTGATAAGGAAAATGTATCAGTACTATGGAGCCAAAGATGATCGGAAAATCAGCCTTCCGTTTTCTATAAGATAACTAAAACTTTACCTTCAGGACTTCAGTAGCTTACAGTGTAATGAACTGGAGTCTCCTCTTTGTCCATGCGAGTTTACCCTGGTCACTGAGGGGCCCTGTTTAGCTTTTACCTCTGAACCCAACAGGATCTGCAGCGATTAGGTGTAGCACAAGAGGCTTTAGTCTACACTCAGAGGACGTAGGCTCAAGTTGAAGCATGGCGGCTTTCATGCAGTGATATCCCAGGTGATAATTGACCAACACAGTAGAGATTCTGCACGGTATCTTCCCTGCATCCTGTGTTTATTTTCTGTTTTCCTTTTCCAAAGCAAAATGTCACACAACTTGTGCTGAGTGTGTCTCAGCAGAAATCAAATAATTCAAATAGAAAAAAGACGAGGTAAATTTTCCCCCTCTCTAGCAGGTTAAGTGTGTTGGAGCCACTGTTTTTTGAATTTGTTATATCCTTGAATTGTCTCAAGCTCAGTTCCTGTGATTTTCCCACGAGAGCAGGTGAGAGAATGCAAAAATTGCATGTTGGAATTATTAGTTTGTATGTTAAATGTCATGTGAAAGTCATTAGTCTGAATTAAATTCCTAACTTCTTGTCTGCTTTTATCCTTTTCCAGTAGATCACTATCCCCATGTAGTCTTAGACACTTCCTAAAGCTCTTCCCTAGGCTACGAATACCCCTTCGTATATTCCTTCTTCTCTCCAGCTGCCTTATTCCTTCCTTGATTCCTTCCTTATCATCTCAAGAGAAAGTTAGTGCATTTTTAAAGTCTAGTTTCCCATTTCTGGATCAGTGTGGGATAAACCTAATCATAGTTGCTGCTGAGAATAATGTGATGATGTCACAAACAGAATTAATAAGAAAGGAGTAATAATAAGTTTTCAAAGTCTACCCACCTTTGTCCTATGAAGTCCATCAAATGGGCACAAACTGAATGCACTGGGTTTAAGAGATATTAAATCTCAATAAAACAAACTAGATTTCAGAGAGCTATGCATTTGCTGAGCTCACTGTTAACTTCCCTCTAGCACATTGGCGACATGCCAGCAGGCTGCTTTGCAAAATTTCTGTCTGTCTTTACAACATACTATAAAGGACTTTACGGGACCAAAGACAGATATATCCCTGTCTTAGAGAGCTTCCAAATTACAACTTCATTAAAACCCTGTGGGACACAAAGGGACGACAAGGACACAAGATAAAAATCAGGGGGGTATATTCTTGCACAATGGATTCCCATCACCCTAAACAGAATTGTACCAGCAAACGTATGTCTTTCAGCAAGATATCGTTTATGACACTGTAAATACAGCTAGTAATTCTGGAGTTTTCATTCTGTTGGACAGGGAGAAGTGAAGGTCAGTCAGAAAAGGAGAAGGGAGTCTTTGAGGTGTAAAATGTTCCCTGGCACAGGCTGACAAAGAGCGTCTTTGGGCAGATTCCTGGCAAAAAGGCAGCAATCCTGGGTGGTGGAAGCCAGACTAAGGCAACGGAAAGACAAGAGAAGAAATCTCTGTTTGTGCTAGTGGAAGGACTGAAGTTAGCTCCACAGAGCTGCAAGTTCTGCATCACCCCCGGAGTCTCGCTGTCGCGGGCAGCAGCTCTTCGTGTTCGTTTAATTCCTGTTCTGTTTATCTTTCTTTAGGTTTGGGTACTGGTGCAGAACCTATTACACAAAAAGTACACAGAGTAGAGAGGAGGATGATAAGCCGTGTGATAAAAGCATGTTTATGTCATTACATTTTGAAAATGTAATGTTGCTTTTATCAAGGGAGCGACAGCCAAACTGAAGGCCTCGTGGACTCAATAGGAGAACACCCATTTACTTCAGCCTGTCCCTAAACACTTAAGAGAGATAAGAAACACTTCTGCGGATATGGAAAAGCAGTATCTGGCTACTTTTTGGAGATGTGACAGTGTTTGGGTGAATCTAAATGGCCAATAAATATTAAAGCTGTTAGGTTCACTTATTCAGAACTGAAATGCAAGAAGATAAACCATCCTGTCTTAGTTCAGGACACCTGAATGAGAGGAAGAGGTAGAACAAATGACACTCAGAAACAAGCATGAAAAATTATTGAAGATGAAGAGACTGATATAAAAAGAAGGAAAAGGTGAACCTAGTGTGATGTAGGGCAGGTTGCTTTAGTTTCTTCTGCACTAGAGACATGTGATGCTGGGGTCTTGCCTTGCAGGTTACGTCTGTAATATGAGTTGGAATTTAGTTCCAGATTAAGGTCCCATATTTAATCACCAATATGTAGGGACAGTGTTTGAAGTCCTCGTCATTGCATAAATGCATGCACTGAATGCAAAATATGCATATAAATTGTATCCTTGAGTGGGAAGTATGGGGTAGTGACATTGTTTGGATTGATTAGCTAGGATTTTCTGCCATGAAATCTTAAATGAAGCAGTAAAATTCTTTCAGAAGGTTATATCATACAAGGTCATCCTGAACAGCATAACGTGCTGGTTTAATTCACAACCTCATAATAATAGCTGGAATATTCTTAGCCAAACTGAATTATGTAGTAAAACCGCTACAAAAGCAGTTGAAGCCAGTATGCTTTATTTTGCAACTGAGATGGACTGAAGACCCAACTGATGGTTGTCAGGGATCTGCCAGTGAGTGATAATTCAGTGCTTTCAGTCATGTGTCCACATTCACATTATTTGGGAACTAACAGAGGGAAAAACAATGCAAATAAAGCCAGAGGGTTTTTTGCTGAATTTTATTGAACTAAAAATGGAAGTATGAAATGAGGTTGAACAGGCAATAAGATGTATACACAGGAAATGTTTGGCTTCAATATAAAGATGAGTTCAAACCGCCAAAGTTTAACATTAGCCTATTATTACTGATTGCACTTTAATATTGGAGCTCTACACCAGGAAAAATGAAAGGCTTATTTCCTCCTTGTGGTACATGTTACATTGCAAGAAAAGACAGAAAATACCTAGAGCAACACATAATTCGTTAATACCAGAAAATAGTTCTTCTTTGTTAAAACCATCAGCTTGTGTTGAGATCCATATGTGGCTGCCTCCTGGGCGTTGTTCTTTTAGCACTATTAATTGTCGCTGATGATATTAACTGCCTTTTGCATTTGTATGTCAAATGTGGTAAGAGCTATCTTGCATATGCAACCTCTTTCTGATCTTTGTTTTCAGAAATAAGGTTGGGGAAGACTGAGGAGAAGAGGCTTAGAGAAATACCAGCCCTGTGTGAGGAAGAATCTCAAAAATCTCCCTAAGGAGACTTGTAGCATTCATGTTCAAACTTTGTAATAATAGAAGGGTTTGGTTTAGTATTTTATGGAGGGATTTTTTTTAATTGGATCAGAATTCTGCCTTAAGTCTTCATTAAAAAGGCACCTCCCCCCATGCCTAATTCTCCCCATGGAGCTGTAGATGCTGCTGATTTTGTCTTAGAGCTAATAAAGTATCAGATGTGCTCATGGACAGTGCTTATTTCACACATATCGAAATAGCAGCATGTGTTGCTGTGTGAATGATGTTAAGTCTGTCCTATACAGCAGTTAGGAGGAGAGCACAAGTTCCCATATTCAGCCCCAGACGTGCTGCGTTTGATGGCATATGCTCCAGCATTTAAAATCTAGTGCTGTAAACCTAGCCTATAGCATAAAATCTCTTATAGGGCTGTGGTCTATGTCTCCAAAATATATGTTGTTATAGCTCAGGAGTCTGTAAATGCAAAAGCCAAAAAGTCTTAGTGCAATAATTTTCTGTTATCTTCTTTATAACCTGGGCAAGAAAAAACATCATGATTTATCATGGATCCTGTAAACACAGAGCCTGCCAAGGATCTGCCTGAGAGGTCTTAATTGCAACCACTCCATCCTGGCCTGCATAGGACACAGGGGGAGCATTGCATAAACACATGGAGAAAATTGCATAGGTCATTACTCAAGTTCCTCACTACATAGCAACTTGTGCTATCATTTATAGATACACAGATTAAGTCCTGAATTGATTTCATATGGGACCAGACAGGATACTCTACAAAAATCCCCGTGCACTCAACCATACAAAGGGTAGAGGCAGACCCTACTCTTTCTTTCCATCTTTTACTTGTGCTAACCAATGTCAGGATTTGTCCATGTAGATCATAGAATCAAAGAACGGTTTGGTTGGAAGAGACCTTAAAGCTCACCTTGTTCCAACCCCTCTGCCATGGGCAGGGACACCTTCCACCAGACCAGGTTGCTCAAAACCCCATCCAACCTGACCTTGAACATTTCCAGGGATGAGGCAACCACAGCTTCTCTGGGCAACCCGATCCAGTGCCTCACCACCCTCACCGGGAAGAATTTCTACCTAATATCTCGTCTAAATCTTCCCTCTTTCAGTTTAAAGCCATTGCCCCTTGTCCTATCACTACCTGCCCTTGTAAAAGGTCTCTCCCCAGCTTCCTTGTAGCCCCTATAGGTACTGGAAGGCTGCTCTAAGGTCTCGCCAGAGCCTTCTCTTCTCCAGGCTGAACAACCTCAACTCTCAGCCTGTCCTCACAGCAGAGGTGCTCCAACCCTCGGATCATCTTCATGGCCTCCTCTGGACTCACTCCAACAGGTCCATGTCCTTCTGGTGCTGAGGACCCCAGAGCTGAAGGCAGTACTGCAGGGGGGATCTCATGAGAGAAGAGTAGATACTCAGACAACAGCAGAGTAGCAAGCAGAGTCTGAAAATGTAAACCTTGGATTTATCAAAACAAAAATCTGTTGACTACCTTCACTTGCATTTGTATCAGGCTTTTTTGCTCCCTAGATGAATGGAAAAATCAATGAAGTTTTAACAATTTTAGATCAAACTGTAGATTTCCTCTGTCATGATATCATATCAGGATGTTTGTTGACAGATTTGGAGCAGTAATCAATGATTTCCGAGACGTAATGTGAACAGCTCAACTGGCAAAAATATGAATTTGAGCACCCACCTTCCAATAATGAGGTTTCTTCATGGTGCCATCTTAGAAATGAAGAACAGAAGAATCTTTAGTGACTACTGAAAAATCTGGGCGAGTATAATTGTGTCTTTATAGTCAAGGGCTTTAGTATCTTAAAAGTTTAGGACTTATAGTGTAAAGCAATGTTTAAAACTTACTGTGTTCTCTTGAATTCATGTTTTTCCTTGCTTTTAAGATTGTTGCTAGCATCCCTGTAGGACTTGAAGACTCCAGGGAGACAATGGTTTCTCTGTGACAGTTTCAGTCTAAAACTTCAGCTGAAACTACCACAATGGACAAGGGAAACAAACACAGCAAGTCCAAGCAGTTTGTTCTCAGATCACACAGAAAACTGAGCTGTGATAATACAGATACTTATCCAACAGACAGCACAATCTGGAAATTAAAAACCTACTCCATCTTTGTTGAAGTACTGACCTAGCAAGTATTTTCTGCAGAAGGCCTGACATGAAAAATAATTTTAATAAATACTAAATAGATGTGTTTCAAGATTTTCTAAGTGAAACTATAACCCATGATAAATCTGGTATAGAGAAAGAAAGAAAAAAAGAGAGGGAAAAAGAGACAAAGACAGAGAGAAATACAGAAAGGGAAGGAAGGAAGGAAGGAAAAGAGAGAGAAAGAAACAAAGAAAGAGGGTGCGCAAGAACAAGTAAGCCTGAAGCAATGGGAGATAGAAAGATAAACTCAGAGGTAGACTGTTAAACTCATTTAGCAGCCAATGAATCCAAAGATACCAACTCTCTCTTATCAACGTGAGCCGTGCTTCAGGCAGAATTTCCTTGGCGCATTATTGACCTTTAAAATTACATCCTACTCCCAAATATTGCTCCATGCTGCTATCTCTTATTATACTTGGCTTTCTTGCAGCAATTGTTTATCAGTCTGCTCTTCTGTGTTTACCTTAAGCCTTTCAGAAGCAATTACACAGAGGATGGACATAACCCAAAATAACAAGTGTAGCACAAAGCAGAAGAGAGACTAAAAAATCTCAGGATGAAGGAAAAAAGTGGGGAAGGGACTAGAGTTGGAAGAAGGAAAAAGTAATATAAATAATATAGAAGAAACTTTTCACCTGTCATTTGCTTACAAGCAAGTACGATTTAGCATTACTGCAGTCTAAAATATAGGAAAGATACAAAAATGACCTTTCATCAGACCAGATGTCAGGCACACAATCTGTGAGTAAAATAAGACTGGGAGGTGTTGACTCCACAAGACCAGAAATGACCCTTTGCTAGACTGAGATCCTAGAGTTACCCTAAACCACAATTTCACCAGGGGAAGTGTGGTGGTACATTTTACCCCCTTTTTTTCTGGGTCTCACTATGATTTCAGAAATTCATGCCTTAGCCTTTGTGTAATGAGTTGGATGGTTAAGCATCCCTTGATTGTGCCAGAAACTCTCTCACAGCTAAGAATAGAATAATACTGAGTGTATTGGGAACTTCGGTCACCTGGCCAAGACTAGAAGCTCAACAAAACAGACCTCGGTACATCTCTTATCTAAATGGAAACTGGACGAAACAGGCCTTGAAATCCTCAGAAAAACAGGCCTTGGTACATCCCTTATCTGAATCGTAGCTCGAGCAAATACGGTATCATTAGTACTGGAATTTTTTAGAATTCCAGCAATTACCAACTCAAATTGCGACCAGAATAGAAGTTTACTAATGACTAAGGTCAATCATCTTGTGAACCTACAAACAACGGTCCTAAAGCAAGACCCTTTGAGATGTTCTGGACTGCAGCAGGCTGCAACCTGCATTTCCCTCTGTGGGATGCCTCTCAGAGCTCATGAAACTTTCAAGTTTGTGAGATTTGGAGGATTATTGCAGAAATAGGACAATGGAGCCTGGACCGAAATTTCTTCACTCCTCGAGACTCAATCCTTGTCTGTTGAGAAATGCCAAGGCATTTGAAGTGAGTATTTCACTGAACTCCAGGGAAATTTTTCTATTAGGTATACCTATCTTTACACATTTATATCATTATACATTTATTCCTTCATACATATATCTCTATGCATACGTATCTCTCTCTCTTTGTCTTTGTGTACATGCATGTGTGAATCAATTCAAACACTCTATAATAATTTAAGTCATTGTTATGGTCATAGTAAATCTTATTGGATTACTTCATAGATGTTAAATTAGTCAGTGATTAAGTGCTGTCAAATGAAAAGTACTGCTAAATTCTACTGCTAAATACCCCACTCCTGGTATCTATTAGACATAAACCATTGACCAAGTCTGGGACTAGGGGTAGGTCCAGCCACACCCAGACTCCTCTCCGAGAAGGAGTTTAGAAAGCAAGAGGGTCTACTCTGAACCTCGTGACTCATCAGGAGGGTCTCCCTTTCCCCTTCCCCTTTGATTTCCAGTCTCTATGTAAACCACTCTAGCTCAGTTTTAACTTGATTGTTCCTGGGTGTATCCTTTTCATCTAGTACGAAATAGAGTGAATCTTGCCATCAAACTTTG
>NW_009608739.1:0-12939 GCF_000690535.1 Cariama cristata
GAGTCACCATCCCTGGTGGGATTTAAAAGACATTGTAGACGTGGTGCTTAGGGACATAGTTTAGTGGTGGACTTGGCTGTGCTAGGTAAATGGTTGGACTTGACGATCTTAAAGATCTTTTTCAACCTAAACGATTCTATGATTCTATGAGTCCACATTTGAATGTCTGATGGAATCATAAGTATTCCCATTGTCCCAGGTGTGCTGAAAGAAAGACAGAACTCCAGAGATGTGGTTTATTCAGGCTGCTGCTTTGTTGACTTAGCTCAACAGGGAATTATGCAGCAGTAACTCATGCACTGATAATTCTCATCTTTCCTCACCCTCGTATATTTATTTGAAGTCTTCTGTGATTGCTCTTGAATTTGATTTGTGCTGGTTGGTCTCATGGTATTTCATGAAGAGGTTTGGTTCTTGAGAATGGTTAGGATGAGGAGGGAGTAGAAGAACTAGCCACAGGCACCAAAAGATTCTCAATGTATTATTTAAGCAAATAAGACTAGCTTGGCTGCTTGGAAGTTTTTATCTCTGCTTCTCCATAATGCCTCCTTTCTCTAAGGCTAGGGCCATAGTATCGCCCACTTCCTTTACATATAAAGGTTGTGTGCTTTTGAGATTGTAGAAAATATCATAAATGCTTTGAGAATGGATTGTCTACAATAAACAGATCTGTGAAATTCATAGCGCTACCCTGGAAAAACATGCACAGCGTATTTCTACATAATTTTTGTAATTTATCAGAGTGAAAATAATCTTTCTTTTTTTTCTGCATGTGTGTTCTTCTGAACTTCTTTTTCAGTCAGTGTAAATGTAAACACTGGAAATCTGGTCTTGGAGATTTTATTTCAAGTAATATCGCTCAGCATGAACAGGAGCTTGGAAAAGGTTGCCAGAGCCATCTAGAACATAAAGGTCTGATGGAAGCTGTCATATATGTTAAGAAATTTTGCTCAGCTCTGAAAAATTAACTTAATGTTCCACGGTACTCAAAGTGGGCAGGAGAGGGAGCACATGTTGCAGCAAAGCCCAACATCCTGAAGAGTTCTGTATTTTCGTATCTGGAGTTAGAATGGTTCCTGTTTAGTATCAAGCATAAGTGTCCATCTATTACTACCTTAATTGTGCTACTGATCAATTCCATGATAACTCTAAGAGAATAAATATTGAGCAGCTTCTGCAAGTAGACCAGAACTAAGTAAAGGATATTCTGTATTTTACTTTTGTGTTCTATCTCTTTTGGACCTGTATCCTATCCAAAAATAAAAAGGTTAGGGGAAAAAAATACTTGATGTTTTTCATCAGATATCTCAAAAATACTTTTTTAATCTCAGAATACCTTTTTGCAGCATTTAAGGAACAAAACTATTATTGCTAACTTCTTATTTAAACATACGCTGTGGGATAGTTGGCGACTTTCTCACAGTATCAGTCTGTAGAGCCCCATGAATATGTGCCTGAAACAGTTTTATCTTATACTGAAGTAGGCTTCTAGCCATTCTGGCTTCAGGGTGACTGTGGCAACCTTCATCCCTTGTAGGCTCAAAATCCAGGAAACAAATACAATAAGACTGATAACAATAATTATGATTCTGAGGTTTAGAGTCCCTTTTTCCATTTTTATAAAGCAGGGAAATTCTCACTGGAAACTTGCTTATTTAGCCCCTTGTGTATGGTTAAGATTTCCAAAAGGTTTATAGAGCTTCCAAATAAATATTTGCAAAAGAGCTACTAATGCTTGGAGAGAACAGTGTTGAAAAGCTAGTGATATGACAACTTAGCTGAATGCACAGTAATTATAGCTCTTATTTCCAAGACTTTCAGTCACACAGATGGCTACTTTACCGGGTGGAGGGGTGGAAAGGATGGCACACTTCCCCTCCTCCAATGTATTAGATATGGCAGAATCTTTTAGTTTCAGGAAAGAGACTTCTCCATTGAAATGCATCGTAGTCTGTTAGTGAGTTTTTTCTGTTAGGAAAAAAATGCAAATGAAAAGCATGAGGATGTGCCAAGAGAGTTGGTAGAGAACTGATACAGGCTTTAGTAAGCAAAGCTCACAAGTAGCATAACAGTGTATCATCCTTTGTGCTTAGGGGTTAATAGGTGCTCTCTGTAGATTTTTCTGGTAGACATTGTGACTTTTGATTCTGTGATGAAAGCCCTGTAACAACAGGAATAAATTTGCGTTTTATCTGCCCAGTGCTTGAATACCAACTCTGCTGTTCTGTCCAGCTGATAACACCCATTCTGAAACTTTGGGGACAAAGTTGATCTTGTAAAGTCATCTCCAGAGACTGGTGAGCAGTGCAGAACAAAGACTGTCACTGTACTTGATTCTGATTACTTCCATACCTTCAATAATGCAAATTCTTGGCCAGGATCTGGATTCTAAAAAACAAACAAACATCAGAAAGCATCTCTTCCTTCATAGTCTGGAGTGATTTCCAGAGTTTGGCATTTGGAAGTCAGTACCTTGGAAAGGGAGAGAATTCTGCTGTGTTGTATAATTGATGCATTGAACATATCAGGTGCATGCTAATTTGATGGCTGGTCTTTTTTCATGTAACTCTGGACATGATGATTAGCCAAAGCGTATACTTAAAGACTGCTGTAATCCAAGGGTGTTAGCTCTTTTTTCCTCAGACAGCAATATAGGAAACTAACAAGTAGATGGCATTCTACCTCTATGTTTAAATTAAGAAAAAACTGCTTAGGATGTCATATAGTCTATTCCTTCCACTTGCTATGTTACATTGTTAGTCTGAACAAAGAAGCGCGTATTTATTTAATCTAACAGTTATAGCCGCCGATTCTAAAAACACAATGATCAATATAAACATTGAATTAAAATTGATTCAACACAAAATAAATTCACTTTTATGTTGAGGAACTCTGGTTTTGATAAAACATCTGACAAGAAATGACCTTCTGTTGGAAATGGCCAAGTAATGAAATACCAATTTCCTGAAAATCCAAAATATCTGAAAGTAATCAATGGGCCTTAATACTGAAAAAGAGAAAAAGGACTAATCTTTTTTGGCTGTAGTTTGCATCTTCAGGTTTAGCATCAAGGAAGGAATCTTTCTTCTTCTAAAACTCAAAGGAAAATGTGAACTGAAATGAGAGCATGAGTTTATCAGAAGAATTCAGTTAACAGTAGCTGAGTCTAGTTGTGGTTTCGAATAGAGATGGATAGGAAAAAAAAATATATTTGAGATATTGCAAAAATTGTTATCATGATGCAGAGAAAAGTCAAATACTTTCAATTTGTCTTAAATATTCAGTAAAACCAAAGAGCAAGTATTCTCTTTTAAGTTTCACTTTTCAAATGTTTTTTTTTGCTGTCTTTGAAAATGTTTTATTTATTTTTTTTGTGTTAATTATTTATATCATAGTTTTCCAAATATTTTTTCTTTTGAAAAATTCCTGGTCATTGACCATTTGTGTGTGTTTAGGTTTTTAATAAAACAGTTGCTTTGAAAAATTTCATGAACTGTTTCAGAAATTTCCATCCTAGTAGCTACCCAATACTTGCAGTTTTTGTTTCCTTTCTTTTGCATTCTTTTACCTTATTTCTTTTGATGAGTTTATTCCATATCTCTCAAGAGACTATTTCTTTGTTCTTGATATTTATTTCTCTTGTACTGGAACTAGAAATCTCACACCAGGACAAAGGGAAAGTAAACCTGGAAGAAATGTGAGTAATTTAAACCAGGTGCCTTCAAGCAGGCATGCCATGGAATCCCATTTATTTATCGGTCAAATTTCACCCTAAAATTTCCTCCTCAAACTTTCCCTGCTACTCCTATTTGTAATTTTATGTATGGTTTGTCATCATTGTTGACTTATAAAGGTTTTGATGGAGAACTCCTATGAATTTAGGAAGCTGAACCCACCTTTTTTGCATCCCTCCCTCTCCAGTCATCTTTGTTTCCTGCTAATTGAGCCTAGTGCGCATGAGGGAAGTAGCTGCATGTTTACTTTCTAGAAGATAAAACATGTAAGGTATGCAAACTGACCTGGATCCCGAAGTCGCTGATGTTGTTAGTGTGGTGACATTAGTAACACAAACGGACATGAGGGAAGACTGTATGTTAGGTAGCCTAAAATACAATTGCACTCTCAAGACATAATGGGGAGGGCTGGCTGGCAGTCAAATGTATTTGTGCAGTTTAGGTAGTTCAAGGGGGTGTGGGGCCAGGTACTTGCTCTATGAATTTCTCGTTTTGTACATCTGCTCTTCTGAATCTGGTCCTCAAGGTGTTGAACATGGGATGGCCCTGGTTCTGTGAGGAATATTAAGTCTCCGAGCAGATCCTGATTCAGATATTCTTAAAAATTGGCATTTGTTTTAAGCAGTTGGTTCTAATATTTGGTCCTTAGCTTTTTCTTTTCTTCAAGTGCAGAGAACACTGTTAGAGTCATCTTTAACACCAGAATGGACTTCATGTTTGCTGGTTGTGTACAGTACAAATCACAAAGTAGCTTCTACTTATTCACCAGGGAAATGAATGGACAGTTGGCTGAACTGTGTAATTAGTATTTCCAGCTGAATTGGCACACAAGACTTGATTTATAGGTTAATGATGAGATATATATGTACACATATAGAGATAAAGATGTTTTGCTTCTTTAAAACCCTTTCTTCTACACGAACAACACAGTGCTTAACTGTAAACAGTTTCCATGTCTCCTGAATAGTAACGTACTTTTTATTTTTTCTGCAAAGCTTTACCCTCCATTCAAGGAATTAGCAATGGTGGACCACTAAAGGTTCAAGGTTGTTGGGGCTTATTGGAACTTTGATAGGAAAAAGTAATTTAGATATTAAACTGAATTTTACACCAGATAAATACCTCATGCACCTTCTAGCACTTCATGTTTCTGGCTGAGAAACAAGTAAAAGTCTTTGTTATAAGAGAGCATTTATTATTGTATTTTTCTCCACTTTTGGGGAAGAAAGGGGGGAAAAAAGATGATACTGTGTTGTAACACTCTAATACTTTGCTCCACATGTGCTGCTAATGCCATGCTCTCTATGACACCTTGAAATAGAAATTTGAGAGTAAATGTTCCCAAGTAGTCCCAATTCAAACTCTTAGCTTGCCAACAAGGTTTCGGTAGTGTGTGGTGGATCAAGGACTCGATTGTATCTGAGGAGTGTTGCAGTGTTGCTAGATGATGCTGGTTGCTATTATCAGCTAAGTCTTGCAGAGAACATTTTCATCCTCTAACCCAATCAGTTCACCTACCCAACCCATTTATTTTGGCTTTACAGTAATGATGTTCTCATTTTTAATAATCATTACCATTTGAGAGAGCAAATCTAAAGTTAGCAAATCAGATAAGAGTTATGAGTTGCAATCTTTTTTTTTTCTGCAAAGCAGCCTACTTTCATTTGAAAGGAAAAAGGGTTTCTTCCTTGAATATCATCAAAAGATAAATCCATGAATGCCCAGAGAAGTGTGAAAAGGCAAAAAACGCAGCACAAAGGCAGTCTTACAGTGTTGAAATTCCAGACTGCTTAAGCATAATGTGAAGAGTGACTTAATTAATGTAAAAAAATAACATGGGATGAATTATTTTCAGCCAGCTCCTATTTACTTTTCATTGTTTCCTTAAGATTTAAATTGTTATATGTATGTCAAAGAAAAAAACAAATCAGAAGCTCTAAATGTTAAGCACTGTATAATGTGTAAAAATATTTGCTGTAAGTATATGACATTTGGTTATACTTTTAAACATACAGGAAAAAGTTATTAACTTTAAATTTTCTTGTGAAGTGTATGTTTCCTTTTCATTTTCCCTCATAGGCATGCCCAAGGTTTTTTTTAATACCTTTTATTTGCCTTACATTAACGTCTAGGATTCCTATACATTAGATATTGCAGTCATATATGTGTGTATGGGATATGGCCATCATGGCAGTCCTCAGCTCAGAGAATTTGCTGTTTCTTGTCTCTGACAAGACAGGTAGAAAGACAGTAGCAAATTTAATATGGTAATCAGGCCCTAAACCGTATTCAGTGGCAATTTTGAACTTTTCTCAGCTCTTGCCTGCTAGAGAAAGAGGTGCTTCAGAAAAGAAGGTAGTGTTTCCCGTAACTAGAATGTCCTCGTTTGCTCTGTCTTGAGCAAGCAGGCTGTGTCCAGCTCTAGATGGATTCAGTGTGCTCACCACATGCAAGGGCAAAGTAAATGAACAGATACTGATTCAAGTTGCCTAGTTATTCCTGGTAGAATCTGGGGTCAACACTGATTTTTTTTTTTATTTTTTATTTTTTCTTTTCTTCAGGCCATAAATGTGTCCTAAAGTATCTGACTTCTCTAGGGCTCTAAAGTGATTAATCCATCCATGACAGATTGAAATTTATGGACCTTTTGAGTAATTTTTTGTGAGACTGTGCCTTTCATAACATTGCTAACTGTAATGGCAAAAAAAAACTTAGAAAAAACAACCTCACTCTTTATAAAAAAACAAAACAAAACCAAACAAACAAAACAAACCGAAGTTAAACTTTGCTTTTTCGTGGTCAAGATTTCCTTGATATTCTTTCCTTTCTGAGATTTGCTTGCCAGAAAGATGACTACAATTTAAGAGACTTGCAGTTCTTGCCTGAGGGCTTTCAAGAAACTACCTCACCTTAAAGTGCCTTTTTGAATAGAGGTTAAAAATGCCGTTTAAACCTAATGAATAGTGAAGTGTTAAAAGGTAAGGTATCTAAATGAGAAACAAAAATGTATTTGAACTATAGTCCCATAGTCTCATTAAAATCATATTAAATTATCTCTCTAGGAAAGATTGTCCAAGCTGCATGAAGATTTGCAGCACTGATGGACATGCTGGTGTCTCTGAATTTGGTAGAAGATCTTTGCCTGAGTAATGAAGTGCTGCCATGCCCTGTTAGGAAGGGCAGATTCCAGTGTTCAGAAGGGAAGAGAAGAATATGATCAGCTGTAGCTGGAAGTTGCATGATGTTTCAAGGCACAGGAGGAAACAGACTCTTCTAAGGATTTCATAAAGCATCCCTTCTCCTCCTCCTCTCTAAAGGGTGAGATTTATAGAGCAGCAATGGGACTGTAATGTCAATAGCAAGGGAAGGGAGAGAGGTGCAGTGCAGTGTTTAGAGTGTGAGAGGGTACTCTGCTAATCGAGTAGGTTAACAGCTCCTCAGCCTTTCTGGTAAATCTGTAAGTGCAGATATATTAGTTTTACTAAGCCAGCTTTTAATATTACAAAGTGCGAGGCTTTTATGAGCTTCATCAGCTGCACTAGCTCTGAAGAACCAGATTCTTTCCCAGAGAAGAGGTTTATCTGGACTGGAACTGCAGCTGGAGCCCTGTACTGCTGGGTTCCATTGGCCAGAGCTTCAGCAGCTATAAAATGGGGCAATTCTTTCCTAGTGGATGATGTGTAGAACATTGTGTCAATCTGGAAGATCTAAGGCTTTCATTGCAGGGAATAAAGAAATTCTCAAAAGCAACCTAATTAAATAAGTTAATAATGCAGAGGATTATAAAATGCTATATAATTAGTAAACAAAATGATATATTTAAGTTCAGTCTTACAGGCTGTGTCTATAAGGAAATTGAGTTAATATTTTATTAAAAAAAAAAAATCTAAGTCCCTATAACAACTTTTCTAGGATAAGTATGATAAAATATTCAGTAACTATCACAAACATGATAAATTTTGGATTAAGAAATGCATGTGGTTGGTGAGTATCAGCATTCTGGCATTGTTACAAGTAGCGGGCAATTTATTTTAAACTTGTAAATCCTTAGTAGATTATTTAATATTAGCGGTAGGGAACTCTAGGCAGAGAAATGGTGACTGCAATTTTATTAAAATAACACTTTCGTAGATTGCTTCAGTAAATCTAGAAGATCATCAAGATAAATGAAGAAATTAATTAAAAAAAACACAAAAGCTGTATCCCCAGTGATTCTAGCTATTGTACAAAAAAGTGGTGGTACTTAAATAAAAAAAGTCCACAAGTTCAAGGATTCAGTAGAGTTTATTGTGAAATATTCTCCTTCATTCAAATTCTTATCCCAGGAGTAGTCATTTCAGGGGTTATCAGTTTCATGTGATTCCATTCTTTTCTTGCACAAGTATCAGCAATTATGATAAAATTAACATTTACCATCAGTGGCAGTCATTGATATTTGAGACTGAAAAAAGAAGCAGTATATTTAATGTAAGGAAGATTGGAGCAGCTCAAATCACCTTGCATAATAAAGATAGAAAAAAATATATCAGCAATAAAGGCTGCACTCATATTAGTAGAGGTTGATATTTCATATATTTGGATACTTTTTAATGTTACAACTGCATTAGAGCAACAGGAATAGTTTGTGAACTCTAATGACGAAATACAGTAATATAATCATTCTTGTCGGTGCACTAAGCATCACAAACCAGACTATAACACCTTAGTTCCTTTTTCTATATGTGCCTATTATGATTTTGCAAACAAATACATGTGTTGCTCCAGAAATGGGACTACAATATTTATCCAGCCTTTTAACTAATGTGCTTTGAGTTTTGGCTTTGATACTAACTCTGAGAATTTCTGGCGTTTACTCAACTTATTTGGCATTTAACAGCCGTATTGCAGTTACTCCATGAGCGTGTACTAACTCACCCCTAATGTAGCTTACTGTTCTTTCACTGGAATTCAAACCAGGCCTTGTTTCATCTCATCTGAGAAAGCTACAAGCACGCACACACGTGGTCACAGCTGCTCTCATATATGCTGAATTTGTAAGCCATTGAAGTGTCTGCTTGAGCCTTCCTTAGAATAATGAGGGATTATGCCTTATCACGTCAAGAAACACAATACCTTGATTATACAGCACTTGCTCACTGAAATAGAAATGAAATCAAAGAATGTGAGTCACATGACTACATAGATTGTCAATTGTGTTCCTCACTAGTGTTTGCTTTCTAAGAACTTAAATATATAGAACATTTTTCATGGAATGTTCTACAGAAAATATCTTATTTGGATCTTAGAAGGGTCTCGGTCAGCTAAGTCTAAGGGCTTGCTAGACTCAGTCTACCTCAATCTGCCTAAAGTTGCCTGACCTTCTAAGACAGGGCCCGCTGGGCCTGCTTGGTGACAAAGCCCATAGATGCCGTTGACAGAAAATTGAAAGTCATGTTTGATTACTTGGCAACACTAGAACATGAAAATTATATCAGCTGGAAGTATCCGCTGTTCTCCATTTTACAGTAAACTTAGGGAAGAGAAAAGAGAAGGAAATTCCAATGAGATAATAAAAACTAATGATAAGCTAATAAAAGAGAAAAATTAAACTCTTAATATAGAACCCAACTTTGTGTTTCTTGTAACTCATAAAATCTGAGCGCTGTTATCCACAGCCAGAGGACACCCCACTTAATCTGACCATGATTTCTACTGCTCAGTTTTAACCTCCGGCCTAAAAGCTGGGCGAATGTGTTTAGTGTGCTGCAGAGTTCAAGGTGACAAAACATGCCAACAGAAGAGTTTATTGCCTCAATTGTGTGGTTTCCACACTGAAACTGGCTTGGGTCTGGATTACCTGGTGCACACATTGGAAAATGAAATCTTAAATTTTCGTATTGTAGCATTTTCATGAAAACCAAAAATAGCTTCTGCTTTTTTGCAGAAATTCTTTTAATGTCATGGTCAGTTTTGCTAATGTAGTGATCATTAGAGATGTGTGGACTGGGTGGGGGGGGGAGGAAACTTGGAGGGAGAACAGGTATTCCCTTGTGTGTGAGTGAAGGAACAAAAAGCTTTTTAATAAGCCTAGAAATATTGTATAATTAGAGTCAACAGAGAAAATTTAAGTGGAAAAACTAATCAACCAAAAAGAAACTGATAGATCTAGAAAAGATTTATTTTTTTTTATGATCTGGAAACTATGAGAATTTTCAGAAGAATTATAAATACAGTACAGCCTACTGACAGCACACACCTGATTTATTTTTGAGAATTTTGTTGATTGTGTTTTTCTCCACAAATGCACATGGGATGATAACCTATAACCAGTGTTAGAGATGCTGCAGGCATTTGACCTCCCGTTCTGAATCTGTAATGTAAACTTTGGAATTATTGTTATATTGCTGCAGTTTCATGTTATGAATATAGACGACTATTCCTATTGGAAGTGTTTCAATTTAAGATAAGTGGCTTTTTTTAAAAGTAAGGCTTTGCAATTTACTCCAGATCTGAGGGCAATCATCCCCACATTTGTGTATATAAACCTAGTCCATCTGTGGTGCACAGAAATGTTTTACATTTCAGATGGAGAAACTGGGAGATAGTGGTTGAAAAGATCTGGGCAAAGTTTCTTGGTCCGCTGGTGACAGTGCGGAGAATAGAATGCATTATGACATTGCGTTTGTTTGTCTGTTTGCTTGTGTGTGTGTGTGGCAACATTCACATGACTTAAATTTGTGGCTAAGCCATTTAAAGAAAGGCAGGTTAAGGTAGACTATGTTAGTTTCAACTGTTATTGGGAGAAATATTACTGAATTGTTAAAAATACATCCAGTAACTCAGAAATTTGATTTGCATTTCATGCTTTTGTGGGGCAGTACTTATGTCAATACCACACCGGTGCTGTTAGGTAGCCATTTATCCCCAACGTGTGCCAAAAGTTTGGGAAGATTGGGTGAAGGTTAGAGCAAAGGCATAATTTAATGGATGTTTTCATAGCCCACTAGATTAGTTTCTACTTTTTTTCCTGATTGTGTAATCTGCATTTAGATTGTATATGTGTCCCGTCTCCTCCTTTTTTTTTTTTTCTTTTAAGAATATACTTTAAGGCATAATGATATATATCCCCTGTAAGACAGGTGTCTTATTTTTAGCAGTTAACTGTTCACAGGTTTTAGTATATATCAATGCAATGTGGATACAAGGTTGATACCCAAATATTTCGTTTGGCCTATATTGGTCATATATTATAGATTTTGTTAAATGTTTAATTATGAACTAGAAAAAAAATTTGTAAATTACAAGATCAAGCCAAGTTCAAAGCTACACTGGATTGTCAAATACTTAATGTATTTGCCCTGTAGTAAAGCTAGTTTTTCTGCAAATTGGAAATGCAACTCAGTCCTTGATCTACCTAATGTAATTTCCTCTATAAGGACTTTTTTGTCCAGGTTATTCTCCTGCTTGTATTTTAAGCATATATACTGCACTTTCTCTCTTGCTACTTTAGCTGTTGTCACTTTGTAAAATCCTCTCTAATAGCACTTGTTCTTTTCCAGCTTGACAGGTGGCCTTCCTTTCCTTGTACCCTTTGCATGCTTTGAATACTGATAGATAGGATAGGATTTACCTGGTATATACAAGGAGAAAAATCTAACTTTTTGTTACAATTTTTATTGATATTAAAGGCTACAAAGGTCTCTGGTCCTTAAAGAGGATGCTTCAAAAAGCTGCAGCAAGGCAAAGTCTCAAGACTTGACCCTTTATTTAGAATCTCTCGCAGAGATATGTGCTGTTATTCATGCTGTTATTCAGTGCAGACATTTTATTGCATTTTATATTTCAGTAACACAAAGGTATAAATTTCTGTATTGAAGATGCCTAGAATTTTATCTGTAGCTCATTTGGATTTGTTATTCAAAAGCATCTCAGTAACTTAGGTATCTAAGTCCCAATGAAAGTTGATGGAACTTAGATAAATGGATTTTAGGGACAGGATTATAAGCATTTGCTATGAATTTCAGCACACCACCCTCTACAGAGTCTTAATTACTAACTGAGGTTACAACATGCTTCTAACTTCTTTTTGAGCTGTAATAATTATCTTTGAAAGATAACAGTCTTGATAACAGTCAGCTGGGTGCCTGGGCCACATAGATGTGAAAACCTTACTACTTATTTTTTTATTCACTCCTCTCACTGCATCTCTGAAAATCTCCACCACTCACTTTGGCTGGCATTCTTCTAATTTAATAGACTATACTTGTCAAGATTGTATATCAAACACTGCAGACAATCAGCTAAGTCCTTAGTCATCTGTCAAATAATAGGGTCTTAAGTGCACTCAGAATAAGTTGGCAAAGTAGGGTATGTTGCATTCTGAAGTTTAAACTGGAGCCCTGTTTACTCGTAATACAAAAAGAGCATTAAGAGATTGATCGTCTATTTGAAATTCCTTTGAAAATATATCCCAGACTGGATCTTTTTTACTGTTTGTCTCTTGTGAGCCTCTTCTTTAAAAAAAGCCATTCTTTTAGATCCACACTGCTATAAAACCAGAAAACTGTCAGAGCCCTGCTGATCCAATTACAACTTTAAAACTTTTAAGTGTTTGATTTACAGTAAGCTCATTCCAGTTAAATAGAAAGGAATCTCTTTCTGAAACTCTACATTGTTTAACAGTGTATTTCACCTCTTTTTGCCTTCGCTTATGGAAAACAAAATAATCATAGAATGGTTTGGGTTGGAAAGGACCTTTAAAGATCATCTAGTTCCACCCCCCCTGCTTTGGGCAGGAACATCTTTCACTAGGTCAGGTTGCTCAAAGCCCCATCCAGCCTGACTTTGAACACTTCCAGGGATGGGGCATCCACAGCTTCTCTGGGCAACTTGTTCCAGTGCGTCACCATCCTCATAGTAGAGAGCTTCTTCCTTTTATCTAATCTAAATCTACCCTCTTTTAGTTTAAAATCATTACCCATTGTCCTGTCACTACAGACCCTGGTAAAAGCCTCTCCATCTTGCTTATAAACCCCCTTTTGAATACTGGCAGGCTGCTCTAAGGTCTCCCTGGTGCCTTCTCTTCTCCAGGCTGAACAACCCCAACACTCTCAGCCATAGGAGAGGTGTTCCAGCCCTCGGATCGTCTTCATGACCTCCTCTGGACTCACTCCAACAGGTCCATGTCCTTCTTGTGCTGAGGACCCCAGAGCTGAAGGCAGTACTG
>NW_009608739.1:12950-28993 GCF_000690535.1 Cariama cristata
GGGTCTCGCCAGGGGGGAGCAGAGGGCCAGAATCCCCTCCCTCGACCTGCTGGTCATGCTGCTGGTGATGCAGCCCAGGATGCGGCTCGCTTTCTGGACTGCCAGCGCACATGACCAGCTCATATTCAATTTTTTTCTCTGCTTCATAGGAATTAAGGGTAGGGAATAACTCATTTTCCTAACCTAATTAGAGCTGGACTATAAACCATGCACTGTTCTTCTGCTGAGATAGCCAGTGTTCTACTGTAAGATAAAAAAATTATTTCTGTTTGGTTTTGTTTTTTCTTTTGTTATGTGAAACCATCAGTAAGGTGCTCGTAAAGACAGTATAGGACCGTGTAGTGCAACAGACTTAACTTTGCAGTAGGTGGTGTGAATATTGCCTTAGGTTTTATTTACTTACAATGCAATTTTTCAATAAAATATTTAAGACAGTTTAGGTTTGTGCTGCTGTAACTGAACCATGTCATTAATCTCTCTTTTTAGGCTGTCTAGGGTTCTCTTAAAGAAGAGAATTCCCTGGCTCCTCAGTCGTGCATTCAGAGCTTTCTTGCTAAGATGTATAGGAGGAAAATGCTAGGAAATTTGGATTTTCCAGTTTTTCCCAACACTCCTCAACCCACCAGGAACTACGGAGCCATGAAGTGTGGAGATTTTGTGAAACAATTTCTGGTGAAGTCTGCTGGAGATGTTTATGTATGCAGGCTTAGTTCAGTTGCAGGGCAGCTGCATTTCAAAAGCAGTGAACTTTTTTCCAAAAAATTGGATATTTGTCTTTTTGAGACTCCCAATAACAAAAAGGCTGAGGGGAAGAGATAGTCTCTAATATGCAAAATGCTTTGTGATTCTTCAGGTACCAGAGGTTAGATCTGAGTAGAGATAACCAAAATCGTTATTTCCAATCTTGTAATTAGTTTAAAGAGGCAGTATTATACAAAGAAAAAGCAATATTTTAATGGTATCCTTTCAATTCTTTATAATAATTCTATCACATTGCCTGATCATATCTATCAGAACTAGTATAATTGGATATATTTACTCATTGAAACTTTGAGCTAGGAATTATCTTTGTGCACAGATGTCACATACATAAAATGTTATTTAAAATTTTCTGAATAGTTGTTCTTCTTTCTGTGGCAATGTGTGTGAAATAGTAGACCTTTTTCTGCTATGTCTCTCAGTGGAAGAGAAGAGGTTGAACATGGAGTAAACTAAACCTTTAATTTGTTACAATGGTTGGTGTGGTTTGGAAGGTGTTCTGTCAAGAAGTGAGTGAAAATGGTGACTGACTCTTCTTTTAGTGAGCCAATTCTAATTAGGAATTAGAAGAATGTGGACTGCAGAAAGGATAATTTTTATTTCTTAGAAGTAGTCCTCTGAAAGCACTATGGAGCACAGAAGAGGTTCAATAAGTGTTTTAGATAAGTGACCTGATCACCTACTATTAGCTGGGGAAAAGAGCTCCAGCAAAGCCTGGAGTTAAAAATTCAGTGGTTTTGCTGCTTCGTATTTCTTTCAAACTCCCAACTACACTGGCAGAGTAGCATAAGTGTGTAGAAAATTAATCCCTTTGTGTAACTTGTGAAGATTAAAGGAGTCATGTTTAACAAACTTAGGGAGACATTTTATAATGATGAAAAGGTATTGGATGAGGTATTACCATCAGGTACGCTCACTCTTGCCTTGCAAGTCATAAGAAATGCGCGTGTCCAAATAAGGATAGAATTTGCCTTCTTATTTATGTTGAGTTATTACAATTACCAAATCACCAAGAAAGATATGATATCTTAGCATATTGTATGATTTAAAATGATCAACTTTATATAATCAGAGGCTAAAGATCCACTGTAATAGTGTTAAAATTTGCTTCATAATAACACGTTGGACTGTTACCTGTGAAAAGTAATTATTATTTAATTCGGTAATGTGCCCTATAAATCCCTGATTTTTTAAATCTATTTGCTTATCATTTAATAAAAAGGTTTTATAATGGAACATTAAAGTAAAATGTTACTTTGGGGTTTCTTTGGTGAATATCGCAGTCCATATTTTATGCAAAGCTACGTATTCGTAACTAATGAACTTAATCATGTAGGACATTATAACGTATTTGCCTTCTCTGTTTATAATTAATTTCTGAGGGGATGTCACTTTTGGATGCTGAAATATTTTTCTGCTTAACAGTTATGATGATTATTTCCAATTTTTGAAAAGATATTCTGTAAGGGCTCTATGCTGAAAGCAGTTATGCTTATGAATAAATTGTCTTGGAACTGAGTTAGTATAAAGCATATGAAATCCATAGGACTACTTGTGTGAATTTCTTTACTCAAATTTATAACTTTTTACTAGATCAAGGCTATACTTCACTCAGTGACACAGGAGTTGTCTTTTTCCCTAAACTCGAACTGTGGCAGTTGGTTGATCTGTGAAAGTTACTACTGAGGAAAGGTAGTGCGGAGTTAGGAACGCACAGCTTTTATACTCAGCTCTCCCAAATTAGGAGACTGAAACCCTATAAAATGTTATGTGGCTAAAATAAGAAGGTAGATTTCTTAATTCTCAGTTTTCACTGAGGTTCAGGTCTCAGTAAGTGTTCCTCATTAGCTCTTAAATATGCCTTTTTCAACTTCAGTGTGCTAGGTTAGTGGCACACACTTGTCCTGCTCCTTCCCTAATATTTAAAAGCTCTAGCTGAATAAATCACGGTCCATCCCTTTCTGTCTGGAATATAATTTTTAGTATTCAGGTTGTTTATTTCTTTATACTAATTTAGAGTTTACAAAGTAAAAATGACTGTGTTTCCAAAGTAATGGAGGAGCATTCTCATAGATTATCTACCTGCTTTTTTAGATATAAATGATAGCATGGTTTTTTGTTTAAAATGTAATGTTCTTTAAAAGCATCTGCTTCATTTCTCTTAAATAATCATATTGTTCTCAAAAGAAACATTCAGGAAAAATATTATTTACTGAATCTCATTTATGTAGATAAATTTAGTGAATTAATCCCATTGGATGCCAATGGCTACCTTACATATATAGAGTGCCGAGGCTTCATGTGAATGATAATGTTCATTAAAAGGTGTCTGAAGTGACAATACCCCTGAGCAGTAACAAGACCTTCAATGAGAGATGTGTTTGTGCTAATTGGTTTTGTGATTGCAGAGAAACTTGCTGAATGATCATCTCTGAATCTCAAGAGCAATTCTAAAGCGTAGTAAAAATGTTTACATGACTGATGCATTGTTTGTATTGATACTCATCAATGGTTATTTTCATAAGTTAGACACATCACAGAGGGAACATATCCAAGCCTACACTTTTGTGGGAGTAGTCACGTTGTCACATTTCGGGCAAAATTCCCACAAAGCCCAGAGGACTATGTATAATGACACATTTGGAACTAAAGGCAGAAATGACAGAATTTCTTCATGTTGTAAGAAATTTTGCTGTTTTGACGTTTAGTCCTTCCAGTGTGTGTAGGTCTAGGAATGGACATTACACAGCTGTGTGATAGGTGCAGGTTGGTTCGACAGCTCTCTAATCTCCTTAATCTTCAAGAAATGTGACTGTTGAGTAACATTGCAAGTCCATTTCTCTAGAGAGTATCTTCAATTCTGTTAACGGATTTCTTCAGACCATATCTTTCTTTAGCTTACACAGCAAGAAAAAAAAAAGGTCATTCTCATTTTCCTCTCTTCACTACTGTCTCTGGTCCTGTTTCTCTTGACTGTACAATTTTCCAAATTATGTTGCCTGTGAGGTTTAGATACATTGTGGTCTCACTGCCTTTATTTTTCCAACAAAATTTTTTCTTCTTCTGTTCATTTTAAGACACAGTTTGAAAATGCCTTTTTACCTGTGATCTGTTCCAGTAGATCTCGTTATGGCCATTATTGGTATTGTTATTTGTATCTCATTTATAATTCCAAACAACTCAGCTGATGTGCGTGCCCTGTTCTGTTTCCCATCGCGGCTAAACATAGTGAAAGGAAGGCAATTTGTAAGGCAGTTCAAGTGAAGGATGGGAGTACAGACAGAGAGAGCTAAAGTGATAGTCCTCATGGTCCTACCACTGAACACAGGATGGAAACTGAAGAGTCCTGAGACATCTGTGTGCACTGCATCCAATTTTGTCATCTTCTATTGACTTGTCTGCTCTTTTGACTAGTCTGACAACCATTTCTTTGCTGTCCTATCCCACCAATGTGCCTTTGTTGTAAAACCCTGTTCCTCTGAAGACCCTGCCATCTGGAACTGCCTTTCTGAATCTCTCTGCCTCATTGACTTGCTGTATCTTTTAAAATCTCATCGGAAAGCAGCTTTTCTCACTTGTCTGAGCCTCTCAATGATATATTTCATCCCTTCCTTTATAAACTATTTAATTCAGTGATTACATTATTCTAATCTGTAAGGCACTTTAGAATACTATTTGGAAGAAAAATGCCCTGTGTTATAATGCTATGTTATATTGTGCGCTTACTTTACAGTAAAAAAGCACATTTGAAGTTATTGATCACTTGGATTTTTTTTGTTAGTATGTCCTTTTTGAGTAAGTGTTGTCTACTAGCGAAAATGCAAGTAAAATTGATTTTTTTTAAAGGTCTTTTGAAGGTGTCTAGGACAGGAAACTTGGATAACTAGGCCACAGTCATTTGTGTTTACCCCAAGTCATACGTGAAAGTAACGCAATAATAGTAAATAATTTGTTTTCCAGTATTTGGTTTTCTCATCAGGGATAACTGTCCCACATGTGAGGGGGACAAAACTGTATTATCATGGGGAAATCAGAGTTAAGACCAAAGGAGGCCAAGACTTGTTGCTGAGAAAAGGGACTTCTCTAATTCCTGACTGTGTGCCATCTGATTCATTACTGTTTACATGGACTTGTGTGCTACTGGATCTGAGACTGCACGTTGTAAGGTTTATATTACTACCAGTGCCTGATTAGCTTTTAATCAAAGGAAACATTTAGTTCCATTTGCAAATACATAAGTCTGGTAGAAGGAAGGTTGGTGATCAAAGACCCAGTTCTGTGGCAGGAGCACAGCAATAGGTCTGCTGGAAGTCCCGTATACAAGGGTGTAACTCGAGAGAAACAAGCGACTGGAGATTGGCAGTGGGGATGTGAAATGTGTGAATGTCTCTTCCACAAATTGTCTCCCAGAAAGCTGAAGGGCAGCACAAAATTATCTTTCCTTAGAGACTCATCCATTAATGATGTTAATGACTGTCGGTTATGTTCAATTTGATAGTTATCATCAGACATGATAGATTGTATCTATGCTGCACGTGGATACAGTTAGCAAAATGTCCCTGCACTTTAGTTATCCCTAAAAGATTTTAACACGTTAACATTATAGTTTGATGGCTAATACTCTTTTGTTGATGCTGTATACATCACTGTTATATGTCATGCTGGTTCTTAGTTGACATGTGTGATGAGAATATTGGACTGTGTTGTGAAGGGAAAGCGATTTACAAATCTACAGTAGTTGGTTTGCTGTCTCTCTCTGAAGCTGGCTTTGTTTACCAGCTTGAGCTCCATATGCGATTTTTCAGTTGTGAAAATGAGCTACTGGCATCCTCAAACTTTTCGAAAGATCTGTTGCCACAAAGGCTTGCAGCTCAGGAGAACCTGTGCCTATAAAGAAAGAAAGAGATACTTGAGCGTAAGTGTCAGTTTAGGTGCCATAGGTTGTCTGGCACATCTGTGTGGGACTGGCAGGTATGACTAAAGACCCGCAAGAGTCTGCTGCTGCTCTGGAGTGGCAGAAAGAAGCCAAGCAGGAAGCTCCAGTACATTTACAGCACTGGTAATTTGTGTGTAGGTAACAGAGTCACTCCCCAGGTTTCTCTCTTGGGAATCTCTACGCATCCCATTATTACCAGTTAAATCTTGGAAGAACTGCTTTATCATGCTGGACTCAGTTAAGTAATATAATTACATATTTATGTAAAAATCTCAATTTTTCCCAAGGTCTGAGAGGCAAATACATAGATTCTGGTCTGGCCTATTGCACAGTGAGACACTTGAGGCAAAAAGCTTGAGTTCAGATTCATTTCCATATCCAAATTTCCTTGAAGCTTTAAGTCTGGGATTGGGACCCATTATCATAATACATTATGTTAATGCTATAGATGAAATTCCAATTCAATCTTCTTCATAAGAAAGCCTTTGACATGATATATTAACCATCAGATTAGAAGTAGACTGACTAATTATCATTTAATGCAATTGAATGCCAGGGTCTGTCATTTGATGAGGGTGGCTGGGTGGGGAATATGAATCTGTTAGTACCGATATTGTTATGAACTTCAGATGGAATGGAGATTAAAATTCTGTGAATGCGGTATCTATTCACAGAGTGCCATACCACAGTGTTATAAAAATGCTAGCACCTACCTTTTGATTCATATGTAGTTTCAGGAAAAAGATTAATATGGTCTCAATCATAGTTTATATGGATCTACATGCTATTATTCTCTAGTAGTACTTTATGGGCAAACATAGCTGCACATCTCTCAAAGAATCCTGCAGATAGGTAGTAGTTCCCTGTTATAGGGGCATAAGGAATGACAAAGGAATAAACCCTCTGAGTCATGAAGTCTAAATCCTTGCTATCACAGGGAAATTTAGCCTAAACTCATCAGTCTGCTCTTCTGTCTCTTTCAGATGGTTCTCTGGCTATCCTCATTTTTTTGTGCTGATCCTCATCTAAACTACTTTATTGAGTAATTTCCACTGTGGCAACAAATCAGATATTTTACTGAAGTCCAGATAGATTAGGTTTATCTCATTTTCCCTTCCATGAAACTAGTTGTCTTAGAGGGGAATAGGATAAAAAAGAAAAGGAAGGAAAACTAGTAGGTCAGTATCGCTAATCTTTCCTTGGAAACCTAGGCTCTATTGGATCCTCTTTTTTCGTTTCCTTTCTAGGTCTTTATTTCCACCCCCTGCTTGGTAGTGATTAAAATATTACATGCACTAGGTCCACGATTGCACTCATCACTTATTTCTCAACTTAAAAATAAAATATTGCTTTCACTGCTCTCTAGTCATTTGGAGAGTCATTTGATATCCCTTAATTAAAAAAAAAATTAAAATCCACAAGACTTGAGAATTTATATGCCAGTTACTTTGATACTTTGTGATGATGATTCTCTAATCCTGCTGAGCGATAGGGTTAGTAAATATTTTGCTTCATCTCGGCTTTGGTAATTCCTCTGGCTGTGCTCTCATCCTCACTAGTCATTTTACTTTTGTCCCAGGTTCAGTACTGCTGTTATTAAAAATTTAGTGTATCCCTTCACATTTTCGACTATATCTAGATTGTGTTTTGTCTTAGTGCCTAACAGCCTCACTTTGTCTATTCCTGTTCTTCATTTACTCACACGATGAAACATTCTTGTGCTCTTTGTTTTCATTTTCATTGTAAAATCATCTTGAATTTTGCAGTTTTCAGTTTCTAGCTTCTCAAATTCAACTTCTTTACTGATTGACTTTTTTTTTTAATGCTCTGTGGGCTTTTTCTCAGTACCTTTTCTGAGGTTGTTGTTTCTCTAATTAAATGAGAAGCAGGTGTCCAGTCTGTATCTGAAAGTTTTAGAATTTTCCATAATTATAGTATTCTCCAATGTATTTATGTCTAAACAAATTCAAATAATATCTACTGATATGCAAATATGACCGTAGGATCTTGTAGGAAACTTCTTAAACTATCCCAGCAGAAATAATTTTACAATTACTTCTTAAAATCATTTCAAACCACTTTTACCTGCACTATCATTTCATATTTCCTGAGAATTTCTTGCATTATTTATGTACAATGCCAGCCACTGCTTTTTTCGTGGTTTTTTTCGAACAGTTTTTAAATACCTTTATATAATAATGATTTATTTGTGTACTTTTACTGAAGTTTTTATTTTGTTCTCAACTTTAAATCACACAGTACTTCTGATCCTGCCTTCCCTTAACAACAGCTCACTGATTCCACATAATATCAGCACAAGGTGAAAAATGAAATGTTTGTTTTTTGCTAGTAGTAATGTGTAGCCTCTGAAATGTGTCCCTCAACTTGTACACAGGAATTTTATACGTGTAGACTCTATCTTCATATCAAACATGTTTTTTAATTAAGTGATGTGCGCTGCCAAATGATGTGTCACAGATTTTTCCTCAGCTGGTTTAACTTCCCATTTCTGGGAACTTGTAACAAAAAGAGAGAGTTTAATTAAAAAAACCCCAAAACAGTCACAAAAAGGTGGTTTAATATCTGAGGGTGCCTATCTTGGAACATCAAAACTTTTTCAGCAAGGGAAAATTAAACAATGAGTTTAGAAAGAGGCATCTAAAACAGTTGATGAAACAGCTAGAAGCCGTTGTTCTTCCATTAATAGAATGAGCAATCTGCAGTCGATATTATAGACAGATTAGAAACTGTTGCAGTTTTAACAGTGCAGGAGTTGTAGACACAAATACTTCTTAGGTGAATCAGTGTTTTTCTTAGAACAGTGTGTATGAACCTCTCTGATGTCGATCTATGTGAAATTCATATTTAATTGTGCAACATTTAGTAGAGGAGAAATATTTTTGGGATAATAATATTGTGTAATATTATACACTATGTATATTATGTACCTGGAAGACTGTAAATCTTCATAGGCACACATCTCTTTTGGAAGGGAGATCAACATTTTAAAGCCAACTCTACGCATTTTAATAAAACACTCAATATTTGAGCAAATACCTCATAATTTTGAGACAATTTTAATGAATGATAAAGGGAGACCCTTTAACAAATTTGAAAAGTTTAAATTTATAACTTGCTAAATGTTTAACCTAGAAAATAGTTCCTGCAGATAGGAGGGAAAGTTTCAGAGTGTAACGGCTAGTCTTCAGTTCCTAATTAGGTATTAGATATTTTTTTTCCTCTCTTTCCTTCTGACCCCTGATAGCTACACCTCTGTTTGAATGAACTCAGAGGTCTCAGCAGGTTTAGTATCTTGCTAGTTTGGCAGCTGTCTTCAAATCTTGTGTGCTGTAGGGCATCTATGAGGTTCAGACAAAGAGTTTGGAGTGTTTTCCAGATGATATAATCCAAAAAAGACTGAACTAAATATGTTTGCTGTAGCTCAACACAAACACTTCCAGACCTGAATAACCTTCTCTGTCACCAGAGGACTTACAGAAGTATAGCAACAAGAATATGAAATAGGGTGATGTGGGTTAACAACAGGAAAGGATGTGTTTTTTGTCTGGTTAAAGGGGAAAAGTCTCTGAAAAAGGACTTTCAGGGCGTAAGAACTGAAGCTGTGAATTTCAAGATTTCTCTAGTGTGATTCTCTTATCCATTCCTTCAGCAAACAAAACTACTGAGGAAAATAAAACTTTATTCCCACAGAAAAAATGTATATGACATAGTTTAATTGGTTTAATTGTTATTTATTTTGTTCTAATAGTTTACTTGTTGCAAACTGACATTATCCATCCAGTATCTATCCACTTTCTCCAGCATAAGAAAATTCCCACTGTCATTGGCAGCAGGACTGCCTTTTTGATTGAGCATAATGACACGCTTTCTTTTATATTCTGTAGTGGCAGCACCTACATGGGCTAGTTCATGTAGTTAAGTTACTACCACAAAATTTTTAGCGCACCTGTCCTTGCTGCCTCCACTGTTGTCAAACTAGTACTTCTTTTGAGCACAAAAGGGAGAAAAAAGTAAGTTAAAAGACATACACATCATAATTTACAGGTGTGTTTACAAATACTTTAAAATATCTGCGAATTTTTAATTAATCCTATTTGTGTGTAAATGCTAGAACCAGAATGTCCCCTAAAAAAGTGTTCTATGAAACAACAGTCTCTCTGAGTAATTACCATGCCACAGGCATTTGCAAGAGGACATAGAAATTTTACTGGAAAAAACCTGTAGTTTTCATTTATGGCAAAATCTTGCAAATACTTTTCAGTGAGGTCTATTTTTAGTAACTATCTATATTTCTGGGCATCTGTCTCTAGTCTTGTGTACTATAATACCACCCAGTGGCTTAGGTCCTGTCAAAAGAAAAAGGAGGGCAAAAATATCATTATTCTCTGAGCATACGGTGACTTCTATTTTTATAAGCCTTTCTTGAACAATTTAATTTCTGGTAATTAGAGTGGTTGCAATCTTTTAGAGTAGAAGGGTTTAGTGTTTATTAAGAGGTTGCCTTCTGTGTTGCAAGATGGTTATCAGCATGGGTCCAGTCTGATATCACCAAAGACATAATATTCAGGGAGATGGCTTTTTTTTTCCTACCTCATGCCTTTTGTAACCTGAAGGAAGAAATTAGATATGTAAGAGCTTCTGATCTTATTCATGCTCTGTTGATCACAGATTTCCTCTACAACTTGAATAGGTAGGTAGTGACATATTTTATAGCAATGCAGACCAGATCACCCCAAATCAGTATTCTCCCTCTTTAATGAAACTCAGTGCAAGTTCTGGGAAGCATGCCAGGTGCGTGAGGGGATTTCACAAGCTGAGGTGGGGGGAGGGCAAGGACTGAACGAAAAGGAAGGAGATGGCAGGTTACATGATGTAATCTCTTCTCATATCATTTTTGACAGAGTGGAAAAATTGGGTATATGAGCTCAAGGTGCCCTCAGGCATCTTGACTTGCCAGTGGTACTTACTCAGCACATCACTGACCTTGGCATTGTTACAGAATCACATTTGTTCACAGATGAACTGCTCTTGACGAGTTTATCCAAATACAGAGGCACAAAGGCACCTGGGTGCCTTACTGTTATTGACTTCCAAAGTTGATCGGAATTGACAATGCTCCACAGAATATTTTGTTTTTAACAGTCTGGCATTTTACTTTGAAAACTCAGCAGGTAAGGAAATCTCACAACTGTTCTAAAACTTACTGTCTAATGTTATCTGACTTGTCTAAGGTGGACTTTGGCAAGCACAGAATTGATTGTAAGGCTCCCAGGTTTAAGTTTGCCTCCCTGTCCATGGGCCATTTTTACTGATGCCTTCTCACAAAGTTTGGTAGGTTATTCAAATTTGACAATTTTCTGAAGTTCTGAGAAAGACATCTCTTAGGCTTTTGTCCAAAAAAAGAGAATAAAATAAAAAATCTTCCACCTCTGAGAACGTATTGAAGTTATCTCTGCAAGGAAGCTTCATGTTGTTTGGTGAGAGGATGCGGAAAGCAATAGGGCCCCTGCTATGTTTTGAGTGGTTTAGAAATGACAACTTATTCAGCTTAATAATTATAAATTTGATTACTTTTAGAATATCTGAATTTGTGGTTGTACAATCAGGTGGGTTTCTAAAATACACTCAAAAATTTATTTTTAAAAGTAGGATTGATGTTTTTCAAAGCCAGTTTTTGTTTTATATTTAAAGTGTTTTGAAACCTTGGTATGTTACGTGGTCACACTGCTGACAACATCTCTATGGGATTGTTACACTGATGTCTCTTTAGATGAGATTTAAAAAAATATATATGGCTGTAGTATTTTCTATCTCATGTCTTTAAAAGCAGAGCTTTATCATTTCAGGTTTGAGAAGATCCAAAACAAGTCAACATCCCACAAATGGTTTAAACTTGTCCTTCCAGATTTAGTTCCCAAGATTTTTTTTTTTTATTGTAAATTATATTTCTTATGTTCTTGTTACTAAAGTGTTATTAATTTTTGATGGCTGGTTATGATCTGAAACTACTGGGTATGTAGTATCTAGGACATTGATCTAAAAATATTAGATACTAAAATAAGTCATACTAGAATATTAGTGGCAAAATATTTCTTCGTGTTGGTGTCAAATTGTATGTAAACACTAAATACTACTTACTTCAATTCAGACCACCTCAGTTGAGTAAAAATATGTTCTGAATACAGAACAAAACAAGCAAGAGAACAGCGTGATGCACATCAGTCACCCCTTCAGGGGTTCCTTTAGACTCACTGTGCACATGGATCACAGCCTCATCTCTGTTGGTGTCCTGCAGAGTGAGTGCCATGAGGTCTGTGAGATTCATGGTTGTAAAATGCTACCAAACTTCTGCTCTTCGCCATGACGGTCTTTGTTGTTCTTCAAGTCTGGCTTTTTTGGGATTTATGCAGGATTTCCAGCCCCTACCTCCCAGTGGTCTGGGCGCTCTATTTTCCAGATCTGCCAACGCTGTTTTGTATTTCCTTTTCTTGCTCTCTATTTTCTCCAGCTACAAAGTCAGCCGAAGTACTAGATAATGTTAAGCATCTCATTAGTATTCAAGAGATTGTCTCAGCACTCACCTAGGGATTCAATTCCAGGCCAGGAGTCACCGACAATACATTTTCTAACAGTCTCCTTTCTTGCTGCTCCTTTTGTTTCATTTGGCAGCTTCAAACTTCTCACATTTCTGTTCTTTGAATAATATTCTGAGTATCTCAAGCTTCTGCCATGCATAATGTCTTTTTCCACATCTCTGGCTTTTAGTATCAAAAAGTATTTCTTGGGTCATAGTAGGCTTTTTAGCTAAGAGTGAGTAAACTCCTTTTGGGGAGGGGCAGAATAAAAGGTGTCAAGTTGAACCAGCTGAAATGAAAGACAAGAATGAGCAATTTCAAGGTAGGGTGGGGAAAATATATGTCGCCTTTGCAGTAAAGGAGTGAAACAGCTCACAGAAGGCTGAGATGCTTTTGGTCAAACATGCACATTACTGGAGAAGAGATTTCCAGGGAATGGTGTTCGTATGGCTAAACACGCTGCAGTATTTGGCTTTTACCAATGGACCTATGTCAGATAAATACTTTCTGTCTCTCCTTCTGCCTCTCCCTCTACCTAGGCTAGCATCCTAAGACGTACATTTAGGCTTCTCAAAACTGAGTCTCAACCAGCTGTCCACGGATTTTCTCTTAAGTATCTGTCATTGCTTTTTGAAATTCCCTCAAGTCTACTTCTCCTTGCTGTCCGTTTAGATGGGAGACCTGGAAGTGTGGCATGGTGAGCAGTGACATGCCAGTCTACCAAGCATGCCAACATGCTTGCTGGATCCTGTCTGGAGTCTTCGTCTGACATCAGAAGAGCCTGGTCAGGGTGTAGGTATATCTGGGAGTCTCCCAGCTACTGAACTGCATCTTAAAGACCAGTGTGGACACAGATAATTGTTCTCCAGCTTTGGCAATAATTGTCAAACTAAGTGGGGAATTGAGCTGCCTTTACATAACCAGTTGACTTTTATGTATTGGCTTTTTTTTTTTTTAATACTGGCAATAAAAAAGTCCTTTTTTCAGTTTTCCTCTGTGGAATTAATATAACTATGGGTTTTTTTTCTTGCTGGACTGTAGTTTTTATGCATGATATCTTCAGATAAACATGTTATTTAAAAAAATGTTTATTCATTAACAAATAAATAAATTTTTATCGAAGACAAGTGTCAGTAGAGAGATTCCTACATGGCATTCATTTAAAAATTGTCAATTCTCTTCTGAGTAATGCCTGTGTATACAGGTACTGTGCATATGCAGTGCCTGTATGAATCTGACTCACCTTGAGCACTATGTTTGCTAATGAATTAAGAGGCCCGTGCATTAGAATGATGCAATACAATGCAGAAAGTCTATCTGACTGTGGTGGGATCTGATCTTCACCACTGTGTTATGGAAGCTTTGGCTTTGCTAACCCTGTCTAGTATTTAATTCCCGTTGTCATTCTTTGAGTACACTGTGAGGTATCTGAAATCCATTCAATACTGGTGGGACCTTTTCAGAATAACTTCAGAGGATTATTCTGTACTAATAAATTCCTGAAAATATTGCAAATTTGAAGTATATAAGTTGAAGACTTAAGATTATTTTTTTTTCTTTGCAGAACTTGCAAGCTCTGTGTAAGGATCATGTGAACAGAAATGTTAACAGGTTTACTTCTGTGTATCTGGCCATTGAATGTTTAAATAGCTGGCAGAAGTATTTACTTTTTTATTTTGAATAGTATATTCCCAGCCTTAACCTTTACTGTTCATTCTTCTTCAAAAGTATAAAAAGATTTATTACTATACTATCTCTTGCTAAGCAGATCTGGAGACTTAGAACATCGCAAAAAAGCAGAAATTATTTTAAGGAACTTTATCACTGTAATTCTTCTGTCTTTCCTGTAGGCCTGATATTTTCAAAGCTTAGGAATGTAGGCACTTTACTGATGTCATCAGCTCAGACATTTATAAGTTAAAGGATCTATTCTGTGTTATCAGGCATAACATGAAAGAAAAAAAAATCCACATATTATTTTCTCCAAATCTAATTGGGAATACTTCCAGATTCTGTGATAAGTTCCACTGGGGTATGTCCATTGTAATACTGGCTCTGTATTGGGATATAGGGAATGATTATGAATCTCACTAAACTCCTCATTACTCCATTACCCTTTTGAGGATACTGCACTGAGCTACAGAGCTACCAGGTCTTTCATACAGTGCAATTCTTCTTCGTCCTCAAGAAATGTGACTTCTGAGGATATTCTCTATGCAGAACACTCTAGAATGATACCAGCCTAGAAGATGCCAGAAGATAGACCAAAAAGAACCATAAAAAAAACCCCAACAAACAAAAAAGGATGAAGGAGATGAGAGCATGTTAGGTTTGCCTTTGAAAATAGGAATAAAGTGCTGTATCTTAGTAAGAGTGGCACAGTAATTACTCCACACAAGTAATTCACCTTTACTGTGGGAAGCTGCTTGCCTAGCTTGGTGGTCCTTCTACTGACTTCTGTGTCTTATTCACTGTTCTTTCACAAAATGTCTATTGATTAGTTTACCCTAGGACTCAATAATAAGCAAAGGACAATTTAGACACATTCCCCTCTTCTGGATAGTATTTCTACATAGGGATTGATGCAGCAGACAACCGGTGTGCAGACTTCTGAACTAACAATAGTTACATCACAAAAAATGTTGTGAAAAAGCTAAAATAGTGAGGCAGCCTGGAACAACAAAGAACCAAATGACCTGAGGACCTGAAACAGAAGTGAACCCACCTAACTTCTGGAACTGCTAGAAATAATGGTGAGTAGTTGCAGAAAAATCTTGCCCTAGCTATTCTACCAGCTGTTGTAAAACTCTGACTTCTAACTTTTTATAGCATCACTGGAGAAAACTGGCCAATATATCCTCATTTTTTACCCACTGCAGTACTGCTGTTTCCTCTAAGACTTCACTCCAACTGGGGCTCTTGCAACCTCCCCCTTTTTCACTCCTCTGCTTCTTTGTTTTATTTTTTTCCTTTTTTTTTAAAGCATTATCTTCAATTCTCCTTTTCATTTTGGCCAGGACTACCTCCTCCCCTCCATGGGTACGGAAACCACAGCCAAAGTCTCTGTTTGACCCAAATGAGTGTACTCAGAGTCAGGTAACCCTCATTTAATTCTTCCCAGGGCTCTTGATCCTTTTGCTGTTGGCTATTGCTGACCACCATGGCCCTTTCTTGGTTTCTGATTTTAGTTGTGTGATAAGACAAGAGTTTCACCCTCTTGGAGTGAAAGCTAAGAGCATGGCTTGTCCTTTGACAGTGGAGATGGATAATGGGCACTTCAATGCATTTCTTTTAATGCAAAAACAGCTGAACTAACTGTTCCCATGAAAGTCCAATTGATTGCTGTAGGCATTATATTCATTCTGACAATGATAAAATGATTGCTTTAGTATCTGGCTGCGTAACCCACTTACAGCATGTGCACCAGTATTATGAGAATGTTTCAATTGTGAAAATCATTGAGATGTTAATGTCATGATTATAATTTATCTTCATTAAAAATTCCATCGGAAGAAGGAAAAATTAATACATGTGCTGTATAGAGTACCATGTACTAAAATGTAATATGTTATACTGAAAATAGGGACTTAGAAATGTAACGACATCAGAAAATAACTCAGAAGCACATTCTAGTGATGTGACAGGTGGTTATCTCAAGGGCATTGCCAGAAATATTTTATTGGCTCTCAGTTCTAATCTGGAGTGGTGTAACATTTCATCTTTCTCTAATAGCAATCTTAACACCTCTTTCC
>NW_009608739.1:29024-109351 GCF_000690535.1 Cariama cristata
CCCCACCCCAACACAGCCAACCAGCCAAACAGAAGGGGCTGTCATTATTGTGTTTTAATGCTTGAAAATGATTGTATCACCTGAAACTGCCATCATCTTTGAGCACAAAAGCCAGCTCTGAATTTTATTAATGTCACTGGAAAGACTTCCATTAAATTCATTGATCATTGACTCACATTATTTCTCCTGTAGTTATTCATGGTTCTTTTATATTTAACGTTTTCATTATTTTATTTACTTGCTGATTTATATGATGGCTGTGAAAGTTTGCTTTTAAGTTCAGCATATATCAGCTCAATCTAGTATTACACTTCTGTCACAAATCCAGAGTTGTCTGACTAAATATAGATGGCATCAATGACTTAATCTATTACCTTCTTATATATACAGTTTTGAGGTGTTTTTTTCCTTTATTCACTGGTTGTGTGGTTGCGTGGTGTGGAGGTTTTTTTGTTTGTGTGTTTTTGTTTTTTTATCTATCCCAGTAAAAATTGTGATTTACGTTCCTTTTCATTTGACTCCTCTTTTTAATAAAGTAAATTGTGTTTAGTTGGTTTTAAATAAAATATTTTAACTGGAAAACAATGGGTAGTCACTGAATATTCATAGATTTATACTGATTATGCATAATATGTTGTATTGCTCCGAGATTTTTTTTCTGTCTTTTGATAGCACATAGGCTTCTTCCCTATGGTTCTCCTATAGATGAAGTGTTTCATCTCAGTGAATTTCTTCTCTGCCAGATTTAAAAATAATGAAATATTCATCACTCATATTATATGTTTTCTAATTGCCAAATGTCCCTGTAAATAAGGAATAATTACTGGATTTGTGTTACTATTTTATTTGGGTTTAAGTTTTGAGTTCTAATGATTGTCTCAGGATAAACTTTCTTTGATTGTCTGTCTTTTTACTTATACAGTTGTGATACTGCTCATCTGCCTAGTCTGCTCATACTGCCATAGTTGATACCAAAGCTCCGTGATGTGATAAAAAACATTATCTAATTTGAGAAGTTAGCATTAATTACCATATCCTAGATATTAGAGATTTGAAAGGTACACTGTTTCCTGAGCCGAGTTGTACTCTAGTGCGTTAGATATCCCATATTTTTGTCTGTCAGATGTGTTTTGCTGCTCTCTTTCACTGGCTCTTTAAAGTGGCGTGGTGCAAGATGCATTGCACCAGCAGGGGGAGCTCTCAGCCTGGCGATGGGGGAGGGAGGGGCCTGGGAGGGCATCCCTGCCCCAGCCCCCACTGGGAAGGGAAGCTCCCCTCTGTCTTTCACAGCAGAAGGAAGAGGGATTATTTTTACCTGCCTTTCCATGCTTTAGCCATAGTTATCTGTTCCGCGGAGAGGATGGAGAGTGACTAACTTTGGAGATAAAAACAAATAAAGAAGGTTGGGTAAAGGATGAAGAAATTTTAGGGTAAATGGCTGAGGTCTAGTCTAGCCTCCATCCCACATAAAAATGGAAATGTTCCCAAAGGTGAATGATGGGGACAAAACATATTTCGAATGAGTGCTATGAAGAGCCTTGATCTTTCAAGTTTTAATTAACAGAACTTTTTCAGGTGTCTGCTGTCGGTAATGCAAGAAATCAAATTTACTTTAAGTGGTCTTGTTATAGCTGTTGCCTTCTCTTTCTTGCATACGTGTGCTTACAGATACAGGTACATGAGGCTTTCTTACAGGTAGGCAAACGAAATCTAGTGGCTGCCGGCATAAATTGACAGTACTTTTTTCAGCTGAAAGCACAGTGAAAAAAAGCCTATACAGAAAGGCTTAGACTGCTCCATCAGGGCTTCTGATCAAACACTTTCTATGAAGTAGTTTGTCTTCAGCTGTCACTGACTTTAATTCAGAGAGTCAGGAAACACCTGTCTGGGTTGTTTGGCTTGAACTGATTGTGACTGAGTTATTTCACAATTAAATATTTTGCTTTTAATGAAGACTGTGAAGGTTTTGAAGATTCCCATAAAAATAGGAAAATACACAAAATAAGCACAGTGAACTGCTTCCACTGTATTTTAAGAAGAAATATTTGTTCATGGTTAATTTTTTGTTACTTTTCATATGCTGAAAGTTGAATTTTACCTGGAGGAGAGTTGTCTTTTAGAACCAGGGACTGGTACTTTGTAACCTCATAGGATCTGTCACCTTGAGTGCAGCCCCCCCCCAAATATAAACTACTACTAGCTTCTCAGTGAGCTTCATGAGTTGGTTTACGTTTCCCTAACAGAATCTACAGTGTAAAACCACAGTATTGCTGGCATATAGCCTAGATTTGTGCTGGCTGGGCCACGTGCGTGTCTGGGTAGCTGATGTCGGCACTTTCACTTCCCACCATTGGGAATAAGGCTTGGGCTGAAAGGCTGCCTGTGAATCATGAATAGTTAGAGCTGAGGAACCACTACTTTCCACTTTGGTGGTGCTTATACTATGCAATAGGTTGCTGAACCATACAAAGAGCCTGTTTGGAGCTGTGTCTGCAGCCTGTTACTCGCACACTTTGTGTACCACAGACTAGTAGTTTAGCTTGACCAACTCTTAGACAACTATCTCAGATTTCAAGTACATAATGTGTTGAATGGTTAAGGTTTTGGCTTTTACGTTATACAAAAAAGTAGTAGTATGAATAGTGTGGTTTGGTTTTTTTTTTTTTTTCATTTGCACCTGTGGAGATGAGAAAGAGATCCACAAAAGTCAGTTCACTTACACAGTTGGAAACCTAGGGTAAATATTTGTGACAACCTTAGTGAAAGTCTTGCCAAAATGTAAACGTTTTTGACAGAATGCTAACATACTAACATTCTGTATCACATCTTAAATATGGAACATTGCACTGGAGATTTTGTCCAAGGGGCAGATGAGGTAATGGTCATGTATCAATCTTTTATGATGGCAAAGGTTTCAGAAACACGAACGTGCTTTGGATGTGCACAAGGTTTTGTTCTTTGTTTCCGTATTAGTCTGTGGCTCACATTATATCTAAAAATTGTGTGAAAGGTGGCTGTCAAGTAAACCAAGGTGAGAACATAAATGAAAGCTGCTGCTTCAGAAAATAAGAAAGTCAATATAAAATGTTTTAGAGGGACTCCTAATGATCTGCTTGATCTTTACAAAAAAGTCTCTAAGGATCCACTTGTACAGAGTCAAACATTACTTTTAAGAATGTTGCTGCATTTGTTGGTACATTTTACCAAGGAAAGAACTTTTTCTGACATGCACAAGTGAGAGAAGCATGCCGGAGTACCATGTTCAACTTAGTATAAGTACATATTATTAAAGCTTTAATAGAATATGGCAGCAAGTAATAACATCTGTGCCCCTCAGCCACCTTCTTTCACAACATGCTTTAGACACATTTTCTCTTCAAACCTTTGTCAGAAGCACATAAAAGTCTGTTTCAAAGGAAAAACATTCAATAATATGAAGTGTCATTAGTAGTGACACCCAAATTAGGGACTGACTGGCAGGTTACTGCCTGTCCTTGAAAAGCCCTATGTACAAATTGTAAGAGCAAAAGATGTGACTGATTAAGGTTCAACAGCCAAATCAAGTTCCTTGATCAAAACAGTACAAAGGCAGGAGTTTAGAACCTTACTGGAACTTTCGTGTGGCATCCCAGACCCACATGGTGTTCCAGTTTTTGAGAAAAGTTGCTTTACATCCCCTTTTACGGTTTGTTGGATTCACCATCTGGACTCTGAGTTTTGTACAAAGTTTTAAAGATCTGCAGACCACACCCACAGCTTGCGAAATGTGGTCTGTGACAACATCTGAGGTGATGAATGTGCCCTGTGCCCAATTCACAACTGAATTATATTAAGAGCAGGTGAGGTATTAAGTGTTCTTCTCAAGTAAGAACGCATAAATAAGAATGCATTAAATTGCACTGAAAAAGCTTTTGGTTATTATTATGAACAGGTTAATTTTCCAGTAATGTAAAATAGGAAGAAAGGACAAATCAGGATTGTTAAGCATATATACAAAAATGTATTTTTTGAAGCAGTTACTACAAAATGAATGCTGCATAGTCTTTTATACTTTTTTTATTTTCTCCGCAAAGTGGACTACCTGCTTATGCCACTTATTGTAGCATCTCAATATGAGATCACACTGATCTGCGATACAAATTTCAATTATTTATGTGCCTGCCTTGGATTAAGGCTTAATCACTCTTTAAAGAAGATGATTCAAATTGAACCCTTGTATAAATGTCCTCACTTCCTTAGGACAGTAGCAAAACCTGACCCTATGTTTCTGGCTGCATTCTGTCTGCTTTCAGTTAAACACCTGTCTTTTGTACTCAGTTATCTATTATATTCTACTAGAAGAAAAATGAATTGCTAGCAAAATTCTAACCTTGTTCTGTGGAAGTTTAACCACTTACAATACAGCCTATAATTGCCTTTTTAATCATAATTTTTTGGTGATAAAACTAGTGGTTGTCGTTGAATAAGGAAAAATGTATATTTTAGAAATGGTGGACATCTTAGGAAAGTGAATTACTTTGGACCTCATTTCCTGAAAAACGTGTTGCAGGATAAATCGTGTACTGTCCTTCAAAAATGAAGCTTTTGGTAACAATGAAACCATAGCTGTTGCTACCATTAAAAGACAAGCTTTTATGTATGAATAATTTTGGGTCAATAATACACTGCAATGCTGACGCCATACTTGAAAAAGAATAGTTCAATCAATTTTGAGGTCTTAATCTCACTTTTGGATAATTTGTGGGATTAAAAATAGTTCAATTATTAAAAATTTATTTTGTACTGTGGCTCATTGTGAATCTATAATAACTTATTTTATGAAATATCCTATAATAAGTTAAAAATTTCCCTGATATATTTAAAATATATTTAAATATTTAAAATTTAAAATCATATATTTAAAACCCCCAAACAAACAGTAAACAGGCTAAATGAGTAAAAGACCCATGAACTTTTCCCTGTATACTGTGGTAGGACATCTTTTTAATGCATAAAGAAATTATTTTTGATATCTAAAGGAACTAAGTCAATTTACATGTAGATTTATTTGAACAGGCATATTTTAAGTTACCATGTTGCTGGCCACCATAATAATTACTATAACATTGATTTTCAGTGCTTTCTGCTGATCTAGAACTACTTGGACTTTTGTATTAACTTAAAGAACATAATCATGTTGGAACCCATAGTCTCGATTAATATTGAGAGGTGCTTGCATAGTAAATATCAGAACTGTATGTGGGTTAGAGGCAGATGAAGTACTGGGAGAAAGCAAAATTGATGTCTTCTTCAAAAAAGCAAAACACAAGAGCTATGATTTGCAGACTGGTTGGCTTCATTTCACTTCTCATAGGTATCTATGAGATACTTAACACGATAAGAGCCAATATGTCTTTTTTTAATAATGATCCATGTTGGAGTGATCTGATTTCTTTGTATAAGACAGAAGGCTTTGTGGGTGGAGTACAATCTTTGTTATATACTGTTTGACACAGTTAATGTTAGATATTTTAAAAAAATGCTAAAGAAACATTGGTTAGGAAACCACGCTAGAGTAGTATAACTGGATGAGAATCCAGACTGATCTTAACCAACCATAAAAGCATCATTCATCAAGGCAGGAGTGCCTAGGCAGAATTAACTACCTGCGCAAATACAGTATGGAAAACACACAGCTCTATAGAAGAGAGTGCAGTATACAAAGAATCTGTGCTGGATCGTGTAAACTAAATGTTAGAGAACTGTGTCAAAATATGCAAGAAGGGGCAAACATACTGCTTTCAGAATGTAATAATCCTATTTTGAAGAAGCTGTACATAAGCATAAATAGATATGTTATTAAACTTGCTCTGTTCAACACAGAGGTCTCAAATTGTGTCCAATTTTGAGCACTTCGTTTGAAGAAAAATGAATCAATTAGAAAGTGTAATGTAGAAAAGCAAGAGTATCAGATTCTAGAGAAGATTTTACATTTTACACTTTGTTTGCTTCTTTCAAATAAAAGGCTGAAGGGAGGCATAGTAATACTTTTCCAGTGTGTAAAATAGTTATGTGGAAAAGAAGAGAATAAAATACTCTGTATGTAGATAGACAGGATGTAATGGGTTTAAGTTGCAACCAGGGAGATTTGGATTGAATTTGGAGAAAAAAAGGCAGTAAGACAATGCAACAGATTGCTTAGGGTGCTTATAGAGTCACCACTGCTGAAGGTCAGACAGCGGTGGAAGGCCAGACAAATGTCTGTCATGACAGATGAAGTTATAGCTGGTCCTTCCTCTGGGCATGGGGAATGGACCAGATGACTTCTGAGTGCCTTCCCTCCTTGTGTTCTATGATTATATGTAAAAAGTGTCTAGGACCTTAAAATAAACAAAAATGAATGCTTATTAACATGACAGTGGCTGTTAGTATTAACTAGACTTAATCAGGCCTACTGTCCCTTTCTGCAGAATAAGAATGAAATGATAGAAGCCGTGCCTGCAGCAGTTACTTCTGTTTACAAAGAAGAGAAAGATGATCATGTCATCTACAAAGAGTGTGATTCTACAAGAAAATGAAGTGTTTAATGAAGACTAGACATCAAACTGACATTTAATTTTAAATTAAAAAACCTCCAAAACATAGCATAACATAATATACTTTCAGGTAATAAATAGGAACAGTGAAGTTTGAACATTGTGATTTTTCAAATCAGATGGTGGCTGAATGGAGCGGGAGCTGACAGTAACTGAGAAAGTGGTTGAATCATGCCGTGTGTCTGTCTTGCAGAGGAACAGAGCAGCAGCAGCTTGAAACTCGCATCAGGTCTCCTCCACGTTTCACCTCGTACTGCCACAAGTAGAACAGGTTTAATTTTTTCTGAGATGGAAGTTCCAACAGTAGATGAACAACATGAGGGACTATCCATACCCTTTTATTTTTTGATTTATTCCATTTGAATTTATTTCCAGTTTCAAAAAAAAGCATACCGTAATTCTAAAAGAACACCACAATTTGCTGGTAACTGTGTCTTTAAGGCTATGCAGTGCAATTGAGCTAAAGCAGATTTGAGAGTCTACCTGTTGTCTGTATTAGGATCTTGATTTTTCATAGATTTTTTTAAACAGGAAGGATTTGCTAGACACCATCCATATCAGGCAGAATAGGATAACTTTTTGTAGTGAGCTTGTTGTCTGGGATTCATTCTGATTGTTGCAGACTTGACATATTAATATATGAGAACTTATGAATTTTAAAATACCAGAGCACTTCTGGCCTTTATTCAAACAGCAAACCCACTCAAGGTAAAACTTCTGTCTATAGAGAATCTTGATGGAACAGTCTTTCACCATGTACGAACAATGCTTTTTTTTTTTTTTAAACTTCTTTTAATTTACGTCTGTGAATACTCAGCAAAGGAATTCTTAAAGTCTGATTGGTTTCCCTTTTCATAGGCAGAATTAGGCAATTTTTTATGTTATGACTTTTTTATTATTACAGAAATGATCCTGTATTAAATTCATCAAATGACATTTTAAAAGTATGAAATCTATCCTTGAGAAAACATTTGGATTTAATAAAGAATAAATTTTCTGTTAAATATTTGAATCAGCCTATCAAATCACATAATAGAAATCCAATCTTCATTCAATTCGGAAGTTTAAAATTTTTAATAAGAAAATAGTATGTTCTGTTATTTTTACTATAATAATATAATGACCCCTTTATCTCACACTGGAAACTATTGTTCTTATCCATATTAGAATTTCTTAGAAACCTAGGATGTGTTCATTATGCTTTTTAGTTTGCTCATAGTGCTGCACAAATACAACCCAACTGCATCTAGGTATTAGATGGACTTAGTCTTCTCTCTCTCCTACGTTTGCGTGTACCTACACTGTAGCGAAGCCCAAAATATTCTAAAGGCGGCATGAAACTGAGACTTAGTTTTCCACTCTGTATCTCAGTTTTGTTAGCTCAGTAATAATACTTGAGTTCTTTGTAAAGCGCTTTGATTCTGATACGGAAAAATGCTATAGAAAAAGCTCAAATTTATATCATTCAGCTTTTACAGTTTGATTACAATTGTAATATTTTATTTCTATATATGCCATTTATGTTATAATGATTTTTTCCTCTGTAAGTATAATCTGATTCTGTCCATTGATGCTAGATATGAACCCATTTTGTTGGAATTTTCCATATTTTAGAAATTTCTTAAGCTTACCCTAGAAACCAGCAACAATGAACTATATTTCAAACTGTATTTCTCTTAGATAGATGTGCTGGATGGTATGTATTACTTTTGCTCATCGCGTAGATGCAGCTACTAAGGATAATTGTGATGCAGCACATTCTTTCTGCTTTGAGAAAATGAAAACATGTAATGGATCCACTATGCTAAAGGAACAATAACCTCCACAAGCAAATGTATAAATTTTCCTTTTGTACTTAATATAGCAAGGTTAGATGTCTTTCCTTTTAAAAAAATAATTCCTCTCAAAAGAGTCAGCCCACTAGTTGCACAATATCAGAACCTCATGCCAAAATGTTAAAAAAATGCGTCCCTGAATCTGCTTGGTGTGAGACATGGAGACTTGCTTTAAAGTACCTTTGCATAGTCAGACTGGCATAAAGGGACCTTAATGCAGCTGAAAGTGGGGCTTTGATCTCAGTAAGTTCATACTTCCCTAATAAGAAGTTGTTCCTTATATAATTCAAAAGAATTAACAGCGCAGCAGAAAAGAGCAACCCACATATATTTTATGAAAGTCAGAAAGAACCAGTATTTCACTGCAAAGAGATGAAGTGAAAGTGCTTCATATTGTGCAAAAGCATGAAAAGGTAAATGTTTCAATGAGGCATCACAGGTGAAGCCTCCCTGAACCTATATAATCCAAAATGTCTTTAGGGAGGGATAAGAGGGAAAGATATATCAGAAATGACAGAAAGAAAACAATGACGTCCTGACGTTTTAGACCAAAATGTTAAGGAGAGTCTTTTGAGAGGGATTCTTGTGGCGATTCACAACTTAAAAGTCCAATACTGCACAAAACACATGAAAAAGAAGAAAAAAAAAAAAAGAGATTCTATTGCATCGTACGGAAGGATTGCTAAAATGGTGGGTAATTACTCCCCCCTCTATCATCTAATTCATAAGAGAACAGAGTGAAACTCTGCAATATCTAATAATCAGAAATAAACAGCACTAATGGTATTTGCACAATAAAAATTACCAAGTCCCCAAAAGAACAACAAAAGAACCCAGGCAAGTTATCATGTTGAGAAAGTTGTTATTACTGCCAAAGTGACAATAAGTATATAAAATTAAATTAAAACTGTGAACAAATGATGCTGCCCTTGAGACTGGGATAATTCTGTGGCATATTGTAACAAGAAAAACAAGCAATAAACTTCAATGCCAATTAATGCAAATGCACCAAAACCCCCAAATTCCCTTTCAGTACTCGCTGGCATCACTGGTAGGCAAGCGCTGCACAAAACTCTTCTGGCTTTAGTGGCTGTGTCCTTATGGCAGAAAGGTCTTTTTTCTAGTTTCTGCCAGTAATGGGATGTGTGATTTTTGTGAAACCGCATCATCTTCCTCCCACATATTTCAAGCCACTGTTTAGAAGAGCAAATCAATCACAGGCTACGTCTTCCTAGGCATTTGGAAAATACTTAGAAAAATAACAGGCTTGTGTTAGATCAGAATAATAATCACTTACAGACTATTCTCATAAGCTTAAATCCTAAATAAACACTATAGGATTTGGCCTAATTACCCAATTTTCTGTCTCCTGTAGTCAGCAAAATCTTTTTCTCTGACTTGAACTGGGATGAAGCTCAAGTTGTAAGTCTTTGTGGAATGCATGGCTTTCCCTGTGCAAGTATATTATATCTGATTTTGGTTTTATATCCAGTTGGCAACTGAATAGATTTTTTTTTTCTACTAAAAATGTACTTTGATATATAGATCAAGATTTCTGGAAAAATTTTAATTCCATCCTATACAATCTCTACAGGAAAATCTGGTTTAGTAATTTTGAATAAATGAAACGCTGAAGAGAAATCACACTGATTTCACACTTAGTTTACACGATGACTTATTTTTTTATTGTATTAGTGTTACATAATCTGCATGTGTAAATGCAATAGAGTGATGATGTCATTGAATTCAGATGCATTTGCGGAAATATCTTCTAATTTTTAACCATTGTTAAATCCAATTTTATTCAGGGCTTGATGCATTCCCTTTTGGCTGATATATGAAAGGCTGTATTTCATAAAAAGTATGCTGTGTCTGTTCTTCATAGCAAGTCAAAGGAATGGTCGCCAGCACCATACCAGTATATCTCAAAAAGTAATTCTGGCTGAGTTTGGAAGTAGTTAATAAATTTTATTTATTTCAACAACGTTGAATTTAGTTTCTAAGTCTTTGAATGTAGATCAAAATAAGGTGGTTTAAAGTCAATATAAATGAATGCATGGTCTGAAATGTTAATATACTACCTATGTCACCGGTAGCAATTCTGTCAGAAATTCCCTTAGATATCAAAGAAAAAAAATCTGTTCTTGAGTATGTTTCTGGGTGAAACACATAAATTTGATGCAAGCTAGACGTTCCTCTATCTATCAGTATCGTGCACCTTATTATAAAGTTGAAATAAAAGTTTGGTATTGGAGTTGTATGCATTTACAGGGGATCTATCAGTTATTGCTTTTAGGAAAATAGTCATATTTAACTGCTGCGAATGTCAACAAATGTATCTCTTCCTGTCTTATGACATGATGGGAAAAAATTCATTTGCAGCATAAGAAAGGCATACTGTTCATCCTACATATTGTTTGGTTAAGTTATTAAGCAAAATGCTTGTTGGAGTCGTAAGTAAAATATATTTATTTCAATGGCATTTAGTACCTTGGCAACTTCGAGTTTGTATTTGGTGGATTATGAAAGGAAGATAGTGACAAAATTGAAAAAAAAAAAAAAAGGAGGAGGAAAAAGCAACAGTTAAAATGAATATTAAAAATGTACAAGGCTTTTTCCAACCATATTCCAAGATTCAGTAGCTGTCTTTTCAAAGAGCATTCAGGAGAAAATATTTCCACAGAATGATTCACACTGACTCCTGCACACTCTGTTGTTTGAGCAGAGTAGTTCTGTTATTTGAGCTGGTTTTATTATTTTTGTCAGATTTTTTTTTTTTGGTGTAAACTGTGTTCAAGAGCCTCAGGTGGGCGCTAGCATTCTCAGAGTGGTGGAAATTTCAAATATATTTTTCTTCTTTTCTTTGTTGCTGATTCAATTTATTGGTGCCTGTTTCTGGTTTTGAACTTGTTTTGGTGGGAAGAGTTGTATTTTTTTTTGTAATTTCTGTCTTATCAAGAATGAATTCTGATTTTTTTTCTCCTTGAAATGTTTTGGTCTCTCTTAGATTACAGCCTCATGTTTGTCCACCCATAAATTGTCTGAGAGACATCTACAGGATTAACACACACACAAAACCCCCCCCGATAAATTATCAGTGTCTCTTTTAAAAAAGGGATGTTTCCTCTACAACATACTTGAAATTCTCTGCCTCCTGAAATTGATACTGCCTTTGTAGATAGCACAACTATATAAACTCCTAGGTGTAGTGCGTATGGTACATTTGGGCTGTTAGAAATAACATCCTGCAGATACCAATTCTGCAATATAGTAGGTAAAGTGCCCAGCCACTTTCAACATCTGCGGGAATACTTTCAGCTGTGGAAATCTAGGACCAAAAAATACACCGTACTCATTATGGACATGTAGATTTTTAGAAATGTTTGATTTTGGACAGCTGTCCTGTGGCAAGGGAAAAGTCATTGGAAATCCCATTACTCTGAAATCATAGGCTACATATGGCTGGACAGATAATTTATCTTTGAGGTACGTAGTCTACTAATAAGTGTCCAGGATAATTTATTCCTAGTTCTCTAACGGAATTGGTAGCTGGGTTTGTGCATAGAGCTTAGCTTTATTGCAATTGTTTCTCCAGCCATACAATGTAAAAAATATATACCTACCATATGGGGATGCAGGGGAGGTTAATTCATTAATATTTATTTAGCACTTTTAGACAATTTTATAGAAGTGACTATAAAAATGCTTATACAGATGAGGCTATAAAAATGTGAAATTGTGTTCTTGCTACTTATAAATTTTTTGGCAGTGATGGCATGCACCTTGTTTTCAGTATTGACTCCATTCTTTTATGTGAACCCTTCATTTAGAATAGGATAAATTTAATCTAGTTTTAGACATGTAAAATTTAGGTATGTAGTCTAAGCTAGTAATTGGTATTCCTGCTAGAGCTAGAGGAAAGAAGATAGACTGAGTTGCATTTGGCTCAGTCAGCAAATCTAAGAGGCTAGCTTGATGCTTAATTTTTAGATTCTGAACATTTCTGGAGATGAATCTCATCTCTCTAGTGTAAGTGTGTGGTTGCAACTGTGTGGAACTACCAGCTTACAGTCTGCCTTCACATATATGTTTGGAGCTAGTCCAAATCTAGTCTAAGACTGTCTACAAGTGGTGCAAGCTTCTTTTGACAGAAGTGTCATTTGTTTTATAAGAAAGTACTCTCTTGGCAAAGTCTATTTCTGAAGAATTAAAATGAAATTTTACATAAAATTCTGGGTAGCTGCTTGCTAGCAAGGCAGTCTAGAAATCGTGGAGCTGCATCACTTGGCAGGCTGAGGACCAAAATCAACCAGCCTATGGCTTATATCAACAAAGCGAGCTGGCACAGGAAACCCCGACAGACCTAGTTATGGACTGTCCAGTAATCGTCACAGTCGTCGTGGCTCTGACACCCTTCTGGAGTACTGCAGTTTGCGGCCTGGTTTTGGAATGTTCTATCCAACAGTTTGGCACCACCTCCCTTAGACATTTCTGGTTTTCTAAGGAGAATTTCCTCTTATTCTGTTAATTTAGTTTTTAAGGCAATAGTAATTCCCAGAAACGCAAATAAAAATGCTCCTATTATGTAGATAATGAGAGTATGTCTTATTTCACGCCATTTCATGTATAGAATACATGAATGTATGGCTGTTTATTGTTTATGTTTTTAAAAACAGTTGTGCTTGTTGCCACATGAAAATACAGACCGGAGCTTGACAGTGCAGAAATGAAAGGATACGCTTTCTTCCATGAAACCTTAGGAAATTTCACTACAAGTCTGAGTGTGCTACCAATATTAAACCTCTTAACTGTCACATTCATCATTGAAATACTTTATAGTGCAGCCTTTTGCATGAGCGCTAACTAAAAGCCCGAGTCTAAATCTCTGACTCAGGGGAGACAGAGGGATGAATTCTATCCCATGGCCTAACTGACAAGAATATACAATAGTTTGAACTTGTCTGAATAGCAATATTAAAGAATTTGATAAATTACATTTTCAGGTAGTTCCAAGTGTATTTTTCTTCTTTTCATTCACAAAATAACTCATCTCTGTTGCAGAACTTAAGATTCATCAATGAGTAGCATATAAAAGGTGAATATGAATTCTAATCATATGGAAAGAAATACAAACTATTTTTTTGTGCCTGACATTATAAAGTTGACTGGGTACCTATCTGGTAAAGGAAGTACATAATCTTATATTATAGTACAGTAGGTTCATAAGATGAATACCCTCAAGTATGGGGTAGAACTGTTTTAAACTGAAGAACTGTTCCATAAGGAATTCTAAGACATAATAAAAAACAATATACTTCTTGGAGGATTCAGTTTTCTAGTATGATAATGATATAACTGTAATGAACCGTGTCTTCTTGTTATGAAAAAGAATCAACCACAGTTGTTGCACCGACCTCCTGTGTATCTTGTCTGACAGCATGCTTTCTTTTTTTCCCAGATGCATGGATCTGCTTGTAGTGAAATGACAAAGCATATCTCCAGTCTTAGTGTCTTAATGTGATAAACATGTTTTCCTTTATACACAGTAGACGTAAACGCAGTTCTGCTTTTAACTTGTTCCAGAAGAAATTCTAGCTTTATAGTAGTCCTGTATCCTTTGGAAGTCAATGAGCATTTTCCATAAGAGTGAACTATACATCTGTTTTGCTGCATTCTGTACCTCGGCTAGGTGAGCACAATCTGCATGATGTTTAAGTCTCATTTCCAGATGCTTTCATGATTGATCATGATAGGTATTTCCATACAAGAAATTGTTTTGGAGAAATAGTGTGTGTATGATGAATGCTATTTATTTGTAATGACTATAAACTTAAACGGAGGCAGGAAAGGATGCGTATTTATTTTGATATCCCTGAAACTATGACAAAGAATTTGATATTAGCACCGAGTTCTGGTAACTCTTTTATGAATGTACTGTAATTGTAGCAATAAAATGGTATTTTTAAGTTCTATTTCTTACCTCTTTAGAACACTTTTTCTTCATAATCAGCTTAAGAATATGTCTGTATATTAGCAGCCTGAATTGATGAAGAAAACAATTTATTATTGATTTCCAACCATAGAAGCTCAGTCAGTCAAACAACAAATTCATCACTTTTCAGTATTAACAGAAAAGCTGTTGTCAATCACAGTCAACTCATAGAAATAACTATGGTACAAAAGCAGCTTGCCGTGGCCTTAGGTGTAAACAGAGTAGAACTCAACAGCAGAATGGCATCTACATTATACTACTATTGGTGAAATTGGTAAATAAGTAGGCTGCAGAAAGGTAAATAAAAGTGCAAAGTGTTTGTATGCAAGTATTTTCTGAAAATAGAAAGAATGATATGTCTGAGGAGGTCTAAATTCATGATAGGCTCAAGATGATGCCTTTTAGCTCAAGAGGTGATTTACAAAATTCTGAAAGATATAGGCTGTATGAGAAGTAATTTACATCCTCTAGAAAGGAACATACTCCAGTGACACCTGCTAGTGTCCACTCTGGTTTTCCATTCAAATCAATAGTCACCTCACAGAAGTCAGTCAGGCTGTACCTGGTGTAAAACCAGTGAATGGCCAGAATCAGTCCCAAAAGTATAGAATATCAATCCCTAGGGAGTGGTATGGGTAATGACAAACTGGTTGCTGGTTAATGAGACTCTTTTAGACAGAGTAATCTAACCTTGATAATACAAAAGATATATGTCACATATAAAACTAAGCTAAAGATGATTGGCAATTATTATACAAACATATCCACCTGAGAGTTGACAATAATACTTTGTAGCTTGCTGACTCATGCCTGTAGCCTGCTGTCACACTGAGTTTGCAAATATAATCAAAGACAAACTTGAGAGATCCACATTGTCAAGAACCCTTGGCAGCTGAGGAGGAGATGGCATTTTCTGAAGAGGATGCCAAAAGAAAAATACAGAAAATTCCTCTATGTTATCCAAACAAGGCCTTCAGTTTGCCCTGTTAATTTAATATATGACAAATTTTTCATCCAGAAACTTTTGATTTCTAGGAAAGGAAAACTGTGTGTTTTCTCTCCATCATGAAGTTTTGAACTTTAATTAACTTTCTTTCTGTAAAGGTCTAATGCCTTAGATACCAGACAGAAAGCCTGCGTAAGCATATAATGGCTGATAGCATACCTGCCATCTTACGTAATCTCTATGTCTATGCCAAAATATTTTATGTTCTTATGAATATATATTTGGTTAGTATATGAAAAATTATTTCGAACAGGAGCCAGGTTGAAAACTATAACTCACTTATGCTGCTGTTATTCACCCAATGAAAATACTGTAGAAAATGAACTTTTTGAATAACCCAGAAATGTATTAAGATGTCCAAAATCTAATACTACTTTCTATCAGAAAACATGATATTCTGTCCAACTAATTTATACCTCTATATAAAAGGATTAATTTAGTTTTATTCTCGTGCACAAATTATACAGAAAAGTGCCTGCCTTCAGTGCGAAAATAATAAACGGGCATGTCCAACACTTGAAATTACACAGAAGTCAAGAAAAAATATAAATTAACCATTCCTAAAAGGAGGACCAGTATGTCTACTGAATCAACAAAAACTAGTGAGACAATATATGGAGAAAATTACTTTCCCTAAACTGAGTTCAAGATAACAGGACAATTTTAGAGACTCAAATCCATTAGAGATAGTAGACCAAGGCATACTTTAAGCGTTGAGCTTCTCTAAATTCTGAAAATATTTTCTTCAGTCTTCTGGGAAGGTAGGTTTTCTAGAGCATGAAACGTGAATCAAGATTTGATATGAATCCAGACTTTCTTAAAATTAAGAAATGTTTCTTCTATTAGATAAGTGATATGAGATCAGGACATACGGTAAATAGGCACTAAGCAATGTTTACATCATATAGATAAGATTGTTGAGATTCCCACATTTCTATATTTGTTTCCTTATTGGAATAGCACAATGCACATTAGGCCAGTCCTGTCTGTGTCCCGTCTAGATTTGTGGTAATTTTGACATGAATTTGCTTTTATTGAATTAATGACTTTTTTTTGTGATCTGTTTCAGAAATATGGTGTCTGTTGGCAAAGATATGGGCCAAAACAACTACTTTTAAGTACTTGTCACAATGTATTTCCAGAGCATATACTTGAGATATGTAACGAAGACTTTGTTCTAGATTTTTGTTCTAAAGATTGATGTTTATCTGCTGAGAGAATAACCCATCTTGTGTGCTTTGTGTCCAATAACTTTGATTTAACACTTTGAATAACGTTTAATACCAAAGTGTTATTAAATACTTTCAATGGATTGATTCATATAGCTGATGGGCCAAGAATTATTTCATGTTCAGTGAAAATTGTATTGAAAATGAATACATTTAGATGATCAAGTTTGATCATCTTATCATAATTTGATCATCAATCATGATTGATCGTGGTCAATTCGTGAGCTGAAAACAAGGTGAAATTTTCATCAAATGTATTATTCCTGTAGATTATTTGCCGTATGCCACAAATAATGCTTCTTCACTTTCTCTAAATTTAAAACACGTATTGCTGAAAAATACTGAGCACGTTAGTTTTGTACTGACAAAAGACCAGTACTCTGTAGTGGTAGAAGTGGAGTCTCGTTACTGATTGCAACTATTCACATGTCTTAATGCAAGCATCAACAAAAGTTGCCAAGAGTACTTGAATTAGTCTTTTATATTGATAAATACAGCAAAAGAGACTCTTGAATATGAAAATGTTCACCAGGTGGCACAGCAGCTTTGCTTGTATTAACTGAAAACTTTGGTAATAGTTTGTGGCTAATGTAACTTCTATGGTCTTCAGGTGCCACATGGAAGCAATAGTTGGTTACATTATGAAATTTGCTTTCAGAGCTAGTGCTAACATTTAGGATTCCAGTGGCTTTTTTTTTTTTCCCCTTGCTTCACTCTCTGTTTTATTATTCTGAACAGTGATGCATTTTTTGACATTTTCTGACCTACAAGTTCAGAAGAGGGTCTGCACTCAAGCTCTGTGATGAACAATGAGCTATGATTCAAAGCTTGAAATTTAGGTCCTTGGTATTCTTGAAATATTGAGTGATCTTTTCCTTTGTTTCTTTACATTCAGTAATCATCCCTGCTGCTTGCACAGATATATAAACCTAAAAACACTCCTATATACATGAAAGTATAGGCAAACCGGTAGAACTGCATTTAAAATAACTAAAATAGGCTTGTGAGTTTTTAGATTTTCAGGAAAAGGCCACTATTGTAGCCACATTATGGCACCATTGCCAGGGATATTTAGCAGTTATTAACAACTGTTTAAACCACCTGTCCCATTTTGGTGACATATTTTTAGATGAAAAGGATATTAATTATTGTGACAATTCAAAGGAAAGCTGACAGGCTGCATGCAACTGGGACTTGGCTTTGCTTCTGAGAGTAAATCCAAACTAAGAACCTGCAACTCTTATGACATAATTAACAACTTATTATTGCAGTCCTAGTATATGTAAGTGTGTATATTATGCAAAATATACAGGAGCCAAAGTATCTTGTTGCAGGGAATCCCATAGCAAAATTAAATAGAATGTTACGAGATTTCATAGTGAAGTGTCATTTTGCAATCCATTATGTGTCAAAAGGCTTGATATAGCTCTGGAACATTAAAAAAGTTAGAGTCATTGTAAATCTCTAAAGAATCCCATCACGTAATATAGTGGATATGTATACACATATTAAAAAAAAAAAAAAAAAAGTAGTAACTGGCATTCACACAGTGGCACTGCTTTGTCCCAGATATGTTGTATAACGTGCGTCTTTGGACTAGCAAATATCAAACCGTGTGTGCCCAGGACAACTGATATGTTTTGATCCAACACATTGGATTCCAAGAATGCATGGAATTTCAGCACAATTTCTTTGTGTCCTGAGTCCATAGGCTCAGGTGAATTGGTGACTAATGTTACATTGCTTCAAATTCTTAAGCCCAGCCTCGGAAAAGTGAATGCAATGGATGATTATAAACATCCACATTGCAGATGACTGTAATCAGTCAGTTCTCAGATGACTGGGACCATTTGGTTAGGTTTCATACCAGCCATCAGTGCTTCATATGTAAAGTTCAACGCTATAGTCTCTGGAAATGTAGCGCCTGGAAAGTTCAAATTCAAGATTTTACCTGGAAATTAACATCTGCAACTTTTTGGAGTTCTATCAACTTCTCTGTTAGGGGTTCTGTCCTGTTTATTGCTTCTGTGACTTCAATGTTGATTTTGCATTGAAGAAAGCCTCATATCTTACGATTGTTTTTAATTAATTTTGTCAGTTTGCTGAGCCAGTTACTCCTTTTCCAACTGTGATGGAGAATCCATAACAGGTAATACTGCAGCATGACCTACTTTCAATTTTAAGCTACAGGAGCAGGAGGAAAGGATTAAAAATGTCAGCAGCAAGGGTAACATTTGTTTGGGTGAATTTAAAAATGAAATTTTTACTAGCACCAGAACTCTGCATTTAACAGCTCTCAGGACATGTCATGTGTATTACCCAGTGCAGTTTAGAAATACAGAAGCTGCCTTTTGCGTTACAGTGCTTTTTCTCTTGAAGGTCTCTGTGTTCTACTCCTACTGTCTAACAAGTATTTAAGAACTAAACTGGACTTGTATGTAAATAACCATAACAAAAATGAATACATGTTGAGAAAATTAAACTGAAAACAAGAGCCCTACACTTTCAGCTAACAATTAATCGTATCTTTGTTCTCTGTTTTAAGCAAACCACTCCTCCCTCAACCAGTTACACTGTTAAAATAGTCGTTGTCTAACCTATCTTGAACTAAACGGTTGACATACAGGTACTTACGAAATATGTCAAAAACTCTTTTCTCCCAAAGAGTGTAAAAATAGAATAAAGAAAAAAAGAATAAAGAATCAAATATAATAGAATATAAATACATCAGAAATGTTAATTTCCCTGCTAGTGGGAGCACCAATGTTAGACTTGCAGTCCTCTCTTCCCCCCAGTTCTCAAATATAATGGGGCTGTGTGTGTGGAAATAATTCAGAAGTCTAAAGTGTGCTGAGCTGGCTTTTTGAAGTGATGAATAGCTAACAGTTATGAACAACCGAGCACAGGCATAAAGCCAACAAATGTTTGAAATGGCTGTTCTGGATGGCATACAATGTATTCTGTATGAGGGAAGGAGGAAACCTTTCCAATGGAAAAATTGTTTAACACCTGTATACTGCAGTGTGTTTTGTACATCTGCCTGAAATGCCAAGGACTGGTCATTCTGATAAATAACATGCTGAACAAACGAACCATTAATCTCACCAGTTTTCTAATTCATACATTTCTGTGTTCCTTTTTAGTCAGTAAAAAAAAAGTTGGTTGAGATAATTGTGTAACATACAATCTGAAAGAAAAAATATGGTTAGCTTCCCACCTGTTCCTTCAAAACTCTGCATATCTTATTAAACCTTCTCATTTAAATGCCAATATGATGTAGCATAAGATGCTGAGTGTTTTTGCTCTTGAACAATAAGTATCTTTTTTCTAGTCTGTGACACGTGAGCTCTAAGGCTGAGATGAGACCTCTAAAGACATTCAAGTACACGAACCACTTCTATTACTTGATGCTATGGCATATTAGTGTTTTATGAGCATTATTTTGTCTTGGCTTATGCATGGAGGATGTTTTTAATTTCTCCAAAAGGAAAAAAAAAAAGTTAATTTATTGAGTTAATATTATCTTATTGGAAATTAAAGTCTGAAGACTTAATAGCTCTGAGGTAAGACCAACATTGATCAGACTTACTACACTGAGATTGTATCGGTGGCTTCAACGCAGTGGTAAAGGTGAAATAAATGACTGGCTTCTAATGATCTCAGATGATTGGTAATGATTCTCTACATTTATGATTTTGTAATATAAAATTGATCTATAAATATATGTTACAGCGGTATATTATTATCATGACTTGGGATACCTTCCTATGTTTAACATTCAGATTCCAATCATTGTATTTCTGGTTTATAGAACACATTTACATTAATACCAGACATTTTGTGTTTTAAGTTAATCCTTCCTTTTCTTTGAAAGGAAAAAAAAGGAATGAAATGGAAAGAATACAGTGGCACAAATAATGTTTTCTTGTGATATAAAACTGATACCTCTTACTCTGAAAAGCAAACCATCTGTTGCGATAATAAGAGTGTAATGGGAAAGAGGCTCAATTATGACTGGCATAACCATCAGCCACAGACTTGCTGTCAGAGCTGACTAAAATGAATATATACAAAATCTGGAACCCCACATAAACAGGGATATTTAAGGTATTACTGCTTGTTAATTACCTCTTTAATTAAATCTTGTGTTTCTTTATCATTGCAAAAATATTGAAAAAAAATAACATTGTAATTATAGAGGTGCAAGCACTGATGGTGCTGTAAGAAGAATAAAAGTGTCTGGAAGAATATTTCATATTTACATGGACTTAATATTTACCAATGTGAAGAAAATGTATTATGCTGTTAGGAAATATGTTTATCAGCTTATATTTGTATTATTTTATTAGCTGTATATGTATTTTTATCACACACAGCTTTTCTCCCACTTGTATCAAAAAGCTATCATCAGGTCTTGTGCTTTGTGCTTTGATCTCCAACTAAATATGATACCAAATATTGTTACGATGCATTGAGTATATAAAAAAGGTTCACAGGTAAAAAGAAAATTGTTGTCACTAATTTCATTTTGAGATATTTTTCATTTAACCACATTAATTACAATATAATGTTCCTATCTTTCATTGTATTTTTATATGAATACACAGACACATGCATAAAACGTAGAAATCAATATATGCATAATTATCCCATTTAAAGAACTGTAGTACCTGTTAATTGGACAAAGGGCCATTTTGATAAATCTTGATTTCCCAGGACGTTTAGATTTTCTTAGTGCAAATCTCTACTAAACAGATGACATTTAATAAAGCAGCAAATCACTATTCATCTGAATGAGCCTAAACAAACCTATTATACATTGTAGTGTAGAGGCACTCAACTGTTTTTTTCATTTGTTTTTCTTTTAAAACAGACCTACCAGAACCCAAAAATCCTGAACATCTCACTTGGAAGCAGGACAAACAGCATCTGGAAAAAGAAACCCTTCTCCATGTTATTCACTTTAAGAAAAGGTAATCCCTTAAAAGATGAGTTGAAGTATGTTATAATGTGAGCCACAGTATAGTGACCACCCTTTTCCTTTTTTTTAGATAGCTATTTCCTTGTTTCTCTCTTCAGTTAGACACAGAATCAACAAAAAACTTAGTCAGAACCTCATCCAGTTTATACTGAGTAAGGATATATCTCTCTTGTTAAGTCTGCACAGGTAAAATTAGAAATGCAAATATTCCAGGTGCTTAAAATGTACGAAGAGATCACACAGAATTTGTAATGAAGCTATTGTAAGTTTGTGCTGTGAACCTTCAACTTCAACAAGATCTACCTGTGTAACTTTTCAAATGAAGGACTGAGAATGTTCTGCATTTATTAACTTGCTTTTGGCCAAAGTGGACAGGAAGAAAATGGTTTTCTCTAGGAGAAACCCATTTTGCTATGTTACACTTAAAAGCGAAGTAGTACTGGAATATATATGGTATGTTTTCAAGATACCATCTTGAAAAGAAAATGCAGATAATTACATGATCACAAACTGTAGTGCAATTAGAAGACTTTGATGAAAGATATGATTTAAGTAATACAAGTTTTAATGGCAAAAAAGAGCAGTTCTCCACTCAAATGCATATTAATCATCACAGTATGTGTGCTTTGTTGGCTGCTGATAGACTTATTATTTCTTTCTTTCTTCTGTTCACTCTGAATAAACATCTATTCCCAAATACCACCCATAACATTGACTGGAAAGAATGAGTCCTTCTATAATCTGACAGAATGGCATCCTATACAGAGCATAGATATCAGTAGTATCTTTCCTTAGAAAATAGTTTCTAGCAGCAATGGGTTGAATAATGCTTTGGACCAGTAGACAAAGCTGAGAAATTTATGATCATGGTGATTGTATTTGAGCGCAGACTTTAAACATTGTTCCTTTCCCCCAGCATCCAGTGTGTCTTTATTTATTTACCTGTGAAAATGTGCTAAGCAAAGCTAAGCCACTGTCCATCATCTTTTGAAAGGTCATGGAGAACAGAGGAGGTGCCTGAGGACTGGAGGAAAGCCAGTGTCACTCCTGTCTTCAAAAAGGGCAAGAAGGAGGACCCAGGGAACTCCAGCCAGTCAGCCCCACCTCCATCCCTGGAAAAGTGGTGGGGGCAGCTCATTCTGGATGTCATCTCTAAGCACGTGGAGGAAAGGAACGTTAGGAGTAGTCAACATGGATTCACCAAGGGGAAGTCATGCTTGACCAATCTGATAGCCTTCTACAATGACATGACTGGCTGGGTAGATGGAGGAAGAGCAGTGGATGTTGTCTACTTTGACTTCAGCAAGGCTTTTGACACTGTCTCCCATAACATCCTCATAGGTAAGCACAGGCAGTGTGGACTAGGTGAGTAGATAGTGAGGTGGATTGAGAACTGGCTGAATGGCAGAGCTCAGAGGGCTATGATCAGTGGTGCTGAGTCTGGTTGGAGGCCTGTGTCTAGCAGTGTTCCCCAGGGGTCAGTTCTGGGTCCAGTCTTGTTTAACCTCTTCATCAGTGACCTGGATGAAGGGATGGAGTTTACCCTCAGCAAGTTCGCTGGTGATACAAAACTGGGAGAAGTGGCCAATACACCAGAAGGCTGCGCTGCCATTCAGGGAGACCTGGACAGGCCAGAGAGTTGGGTGGAGAGGAACCTGATGAAGTTCAAGGGCAAGTGTAGGGTCCTGCACCTTGGGAGGAATAACCCCATGCACCAGTACAGGCTGGGGGTTGACTTGCTCGAGAACAGCTCGGCAGAGAGGGACCTGGGAGTCCTGGTGAACAACAAGCCAAGAAGGCCAATGGTATCTTGGGGTGCATGAGGAAGAGTGTGGCCAGCAGGTTAAGGAGGTTATCCTCCCCCTCTTGTCTGCCCTGGTGAGGCCACATCTGGAGTGCTGTGTTCAGTTCTGGGCTCCCCAGTTCAAGAAAGACAAGGAACCACTGGAGAGAGTCCAGTGGAGGGCAACGAAGATGGTGAGGAGACTGGAACATCTGCCTTGTGAGGAAAGGCTGAGGGAACTGGGTCTGTTCAGTCTGGAGAAGAGAAGACTGAGTGAGGATCTTATCAATGCTTATAAATACCTAAAGAGTGGATGCCAAGAGGATGGGGCCAGACTCTTTTCAGTTGTGCCCAATGACAGGAAAAGGGGTTTCTTGAAACACAGGAAGTTCCATCTTAATATGAGGAAGAACTACTGTACTTTGGGGGTGGCAGAGCACTGGCACAGGCTGCCCAGAGAGGTTGTGGAGTCTCCTACTCTGGAGATACTCAAAACTTCTCTGGACATGATCCTGTGCAACCTGCTGTAGGTGACCCTGCTTTGGCAGGGGGGGTTGGACTGGGTGATCTCCAGAGATCCCTGCCAACCCCCACCAGTCTGTGATTCCGCAATTCCTGCGACACGAAAAGAATTTTTGTTATTACTGGTATTTCACCACTAGCTAGAAGTCTCAGAGAGGATGACTTCATTATAAGAAACGCCCTCACTATGGCAGGACTCATGAGTGGAAGTATGGTTGTATGCTGCTGTGCTTAAGTGCTCTTAGCAGAAAAGCCCGTCTGAAACCACCAAGTTGAAACGGATACAACACAGACCTGATCTGTAGATTTTTCTCCCAAATCTTGAATATTTGGCTGCTGTGCTTTTGCATTTAGACAAAACAATGACGTTCCATTCTGTCCAATATTGTCGTGTGTCTACGAGGAGAATTTCAAAGTCATCTGCAGACAATTCTCTAAAAATGATACCTTTTTCCCCTACACAGTTTTACACGTTTTCTGAAATTAGATTTTACTTTTCATTTTCTTACTAGCTGTTCAAAGAACTGTTTTGAATTAACACCTCAGTCAATAGTATGTGTTTGAAAGTAAATGTTCCATAGAAATGTGAAAAAAAAATTTATTCACCTCCCATAACAAGTGAATTGTCTTAGATCTGGGGGCTTATATTGTAGCCATTACACTATATTAGAGAACAGTCTTAGCTGTGGGGGAAAGACAGAGACATCTGCAGTTTAATACAAGTAACAGAATTAAACACAATGGGAACATAGAGAAACTGGTAAAAATTATGCTGCTATATGGCTCAGTGGAACTAAATGTTGCATAACATGTTTTTTGTTTTTTATTTTTGCAGTGCTTCACCATTCAAATTAATTAAAAAGTCTTCTACAATGAGGTGCAGTGTTGCTTTGGAAAATATTGCTTTAGCAAGTTGTAATGGGCAACTCAGCATACTTCTGTAAAATAAGTCTGTAAACTTGTACCAATTATAGTTACTATGCTATAAATGAATTTTTAAGGTTCCTTATTTCTAAAAGCCATTTTTAATTCCCTCCATCATTAATGCTTTTGCACGCAGTTATAGTAGCACATCACTGAAGTGTGTTTGTTTGTTATCAGAGGTTATGAAGAAATAGATGATGAAATTTCACACTGATTTTCTTTTTCAGTACACGGTGGAAAGAAGCTATCTTATTTTAGTGTAACCATCAGAAGAAAAGGCATTAAAGTCACCACACAGCATAATATCTGTAGCTGATGCAAACATCCATTTCATTGAAGATACAGCTAAAGATCTGACTCTAAACTTTAAGGTGTGCTGATTTCTAATCATTAGAAATTATACATACATAATGTGGATGAAGTTGTAGTTAAGAAAAATATCTCGACTCAGTAGCACAAGAGAACAGATGAAGTTACGGTAGCCAATTGACACCTATTAAGGACAGAGAGTAAAACAAATAGAAGTGTAATGTACCACTTCAATTTAACCTGAACTGTAGTAAGCATGATATTATATCATCTGATAATTTTGTTCCAATGAAGAAATAAATTGTAGCCTTCATGAGGGGAAGATTCTTTGCTAATTTAGATTGCCAAAGAATCTTTCAATTTACTGAAATAAAGATATCTCACATCAACTGAACATCAGCTATCAGATTCAGGCTGGCATCTTTACCCCATTTGAGGTGGGGCACATGTAGGGGAAAAAGTAATAAGAAAAAAAAGCTACAATTTCTTGACTGGATTCACAGATGTCTGCTTACCTCAGATAATTGTAATATCTCAGTAAAGAGAGGCTTGCACCATAAATAATCAAGAGGAAAAGAGATATTCATAAGCATTTCAGCATGATTCATTCAAGCATTCTTAAGTGACTACCCACAAATATTGTGTAAAGAAGCAGAAAAGGAAAGGCCACTTGGTCTGAAATATGCTCAAAGGAATATATGTGAGCATGAAAGATTTATGACTTATTCTTTAAAAGGTGCAATTTCTTTTTCTTGGGATGTGTGTAAGGTATTTAACAACACATGCTGGATAGTAACTCTTTTTTTGTAGTTAGAATGCTAAGGACAGATTAGAAACTCTTAAAGGTAGCATGGTGGCCAGCATTGAACCTAGGGTTCCTTTCGTGTGTCAAACTACCATCACATTACCAAAGTTAAATTGACTGATTGAATGATAAATTTTAAAGACCGTTCTTGGTTGTCCATTCACAGAAAGGAGCTTTCACTTGGCATTTAGGGTGCTTTTTATAAACTTCTCACTAGGAATAGTATTTGATGCTCTCTGCACGACACCTTTCGTGGAGCTGTCCGCCAACAGGTGTAGGGACTCTCTGCTCAGCCAACCATGTCATGTGAACTCCACACTCAAACTGTTGAAAATGTGAGCATTTACTTACTGTTTGGTTTCTTCTTACTAAGGTTTTTGTAAAGGTTAAGCTGAGAATTGCCATACTTGAGTGACAAAGGCCTTATGGAAAATTTATCTCATTAGACATTTAAAAGTTAGATATCTACATCTAAAGTGGTCATCATGGACTCCTTTCATTGACTGACAGGGAGGGCTCATCAATGTGAAATTAATTGCCCTCAGACATAATTATTTTCCTCTACTGACTGTGGCGCAGATCTAGGATGGCTGGTATATATCTAAGAAGAATCATGCAGCCTCGTTGAACCTTGGTTCCTACTTTGTAAAATTTTTATTTTGTGTGTTAGACTGAGTTTTTGTATTGGTTTTATTTATCATTTAATTATTTGCTAAAATGTTACCTTCAGACATTTATGATCACCTTTGTAGAATTATGGATCTATACAATTCCGTATTTCTTTTTTACTGCTCTAGACCTGCTACCTGAAAGACGTATAACTAATTCTTCATCCACTGGAAGCTCATTACCATGGCAAGATTACAAGAACAACAAAACCTACCATGACATCATAGCTGTGGAAGAGTGTGCTGGTTTTAGCTGGAGTAGAGTTAATTTTCCTCACAGTAGCTGGTATGGGACTATGTTTTGGGTTTGTGCTGGAAACAGCGTTGGTAACACCCGGGTGTTTTTGTTATTCCTGAGCAGGGCTTACACAGAGTCAAGGCCTTTTCTGCCTCTCACCCCACCAGCGAGGAGACTGGAGGGTGCACAAGGAGTTGGGAGCGGACACAGCTGGGACAGCTGACCCCAATGACCCAAGGGATATCCCATACCATATGACGTCATGCTCAGCATATAAAGCAGGGGAAGAAGGAGGAAGCAGGGGGACGTTGAGTGGTGGCATTTGTCTTCCCAAGTCACCGTTACATATGATGGAGCCCTGCTTTCCTGGGGATGGCTGAACACCTGCCTGCCCATGGGAAGTGGGGAATGAATTCCTTGTCTTGCTTTGCTTGTGTGCGCGGCTTTGCTTTACTTATTAAACTGTCTTTATCTCAGTCCACGAGTTTTCTCACTTTTACTCTTCCGATTCTCTCCCCCATCCCACCGCGGGGTGGGAGCCAGTGGCTGGGGGGGGCTGGGGTGCTGACTTGGGGTTAAACCATGACAGAGAGGAATTTAGCTTTTGCATTGTTTCTGAATATTTTCAAGCACATCTATATTTCCAGGGTGAGGAAAGTAGGAACTGGTTTCTCAGCACTTCTACACAGTCAGACTTTTTGTATGGCATCCTTCCTTTCCTCCACTTGCTGATTTGACTGATAAAGATAAATGCCATTCAGAAGACCAGAGAAGGACTGGTACAAAATTTTTGAATGCTTTACATTAATACTAGTGCTTGTAATAATATGTCAAGTAAATGCTAGCTAAAGCCAAAGGCCTTCTCTTCACTCTTCTGAGAAATGGCAGTACAAAATATAGACCTCTCAGTCTTCTTGATTGAAGGAATTACTTGAATCACTTCCTTTCTCTCAATGTCACTCAAAAGTAGTATACCATTCAGCAGTGAAGTTAAGATGGGAGAGCACTGCACTTTTGGTCCCTTCTCAGCCTGACAGTTCACTGCTATCTGTCTTGTTTTATCTCCTTTTAACGAATATTTATTTCAGTGCTTTCTTAGTAAAATTAGTTGTGACTATTGTTTCAAGGGTGCTAGAACTCTGTCTTACCACTATAAGGCTGTGTCTATGTAGTGAAATTAGTCTCTCTTTCTGTATTACTGATATTGGTACCCCTGTTGTCCGCGGTGGACTAAACATGGAATTTTGAAGTGTCTGGGATTTTGTGTAGTTTGTGCACTGCCCTACTCAGGATTCAGGGCAATGGAGTTACCCAGCTAGCACAAGGCTCACTACTTCGGAATTGTGATTTCCTTTTGATCACCAGTTATCGAGTTTGTGATTGTGAGATTTGGTGAGTTTCCTTAAGATCATCCCAAACTCCCTAACACTGGTGTGTAATGCTCCACAAAGCTATGAAATAATCTTTCTCAAAGCTGATGTGCAAGGGTGAATGAATTAATGTGTATCAAAGCAAGCATGCATTTTATGAATCGTTCACTTGTGATCTATGTCATATACAAAACAGGAGCTACAAGCCTTACTGGGATTCCTTTTCTATCATACAAAGGTCGAGTTGCTGTACTTTTCTTGGGCAACATTTCAGAGAACATCACTAGCAGAGAATCAGTTACATATACCTTAGAGAAGATCTGCTGTTGTTTGTTCATATTCCACAGCCATTACTCTCATAACTACAGTTGTTAGCTTTCAAAGGTACTGTTTCTAAGAAGTGTTCATTGAAAGTACTGACTAACTCCCCTAGTGTAACTTTTTTGGAAAGAAAACTCAACCCATAGAATCCATAAGGGCACCATAGAGTTTTCGTTTTTGTTAATGAACTGGAATTACAAGTCTTCAGGGGTAGAGAATAAGAACAAAATGTCTTGAAAGCAGAGGCTATTTGGGTAAAATTGAAAATAATTTATTTATGTAAGAATGTATACCATGTTGGGTTGTATAATCCCAGAATTACAGAACAAATATGTGAAGAAAAACTATACTGCAGTGTATAGTCATGTTGTATTGTATGTTACATATAAAAAGAAGATTAAAATATTCAACTTTTTTGTTCATCTTGCCTAGTCAACATCTTACCTATGTTTTGTCCATTTGCTCACTAATCAGTGTCTAGTGTCATTTATCTTCATTTACCTAAGATGGCTGAACAATGGAACATTGCTCATCCTAATCTTTTTGTCAATCTCTGTTTGACATTGTTCATTATTGTTTGCCTTTTATCATGTCACCATTTTGAGCTGACATTGTTTATCTTTGCTCACCATACATTCACCTGGCAATTGTTGTCTGATATCATTAGTCTTGGTGCACTCCTGTCCGCTTGGCAATCATTAGCTGACAGAGTTCACTTCTGGCGGGTCAACTGTCATAATTCAGTGCTAAGATGTGTAGGAAAAACTTTCTTGAATGTTTCAGAAATTTAAACCAGAAGGCAAGACTCACGAAAGGGCTCAGAAAGCATTGTTCTATCAAAAAGAGAGAAGCTGAGGCCCTAGCTATGTGTGTCTCATGAACATTTGTACCTTCGCACATACAGATGTAAAGCATAATCTGTTGGTTATGGTTCTGTTTAACTTTCAGCCCTCAAGATGTTCTGTTAAGTCCAGTGTGAATATTTACATACCTACCTAGCTGAATGAGGGCTTTTGGATATAGGCCCTTGTTTAAAGAGCTAATTACTTTGCTAACGGGGGACTATGAGAATGGAAAAAAAAAAAAAAAAAAAAGATAAAGGCACCTTGCACCATTGCACCAAACAGACAACTCACACAGAGAGACATATTTTTTCCTCTCTGGACTTTCAATGTTATGTCTACTTTTCATGATGAGAATGCGTCTATTAGTGGGATCTTTTTTTAAAGTAATTGAAACAAGTAAAGTTTGTTCCTCAGAAATCTAGAGTCTAGAACGTCTGTAATTCTCTTTACTTTAAAAAAATATTTTCAGGAGTCAGACATCACTTTTTTGTTTGTTTTGTTTTGTCTGTTTGTTAATTTTAAATTATTTTGGCAGCTGCACCAGTTTTTCCACCTTAGAAACTGAATGTTGTCAATAGCTTGGAAAAAGCCTCGATTTAGGAGTTTTCAGACAGGATTCTGTATCTTCAGAGTGATTGTATCTGTTGTAGTGATGGCTGTTGTTGGATAAGAAAGACCCGGAGGCCAATTACATAAATATCCTTGGTTTATTACATAAGAAGTAAAAATTATATATAGCTAATCATACTGAGTTTATGCAAAATGCATATGCAAGTCAAAAACATCTGATGCCAGTTATCTTTGGAAATGATTCTGAGTCCAAACCCAAACCAGAGTCCTGACATATTTAACTACAACCAAAAATGTGCTGAATCTAAGTAAATCCACTGTTGGAAGGTTGTGCTATGTCTTGGCAAGGTAACAATTACACCTATAGTTAACAAAAATCTGAGCACATCTTTTGCTATTTGAATATGTATAACAGAAATTTCCTGGTTGGCATTCAGTTTTCTCTCTCAGAATTGTCAAAGTAGTGCTAAATGAAGTGGCTTCCAAATCTTGGAACTGTAAATTGTACCTAATCTCTGTAGAACAAAGACTAACTGACCTCCATTTCTTTAAGGTTACTCTCGAGATGAAGTTGATGACAAGTCACAAAGCCTTAGCTGAGCTATGTTAACAACTCTGTGTACCTTTAAACCATGACAAATAGTGCCAACTACTTCATCTTAGCTACACTGCGAAGTAGAATAACTTTTCTTACGTTTGATGTGGAATAAAACAGAACACAAAGACATCCATTGTTGAGGGGCTTATGTGTGTTATCCTTTTCAAAGGTGACATATGACAATCAGAGCTTTATTGTTATTTTCTTGAGCATTGTTATTTAGCACAAAATAATATATGTGTCATATGTTGAACTGTCTGCACAATTTTTGGTATAATTTTTTTTTTCTGTATTATCCCAGAAATATAGGTCAAAATTTCATCTTCAGAAATGAAAGGACTTTTCTGGGGGGTATATGTATACTTGCTACAGACTTTGTGTTTTATACATACTGTTCTAAATAGAAATAAGCAGACTTTGAAGAACTGAAAATAATGAATAGACTTGATTGCTTTTCCAATGTCAGATACCATTTCTGTTAAATACAGTTCGTATTGTTGATTTGTTCTGAAACCAACTCTAAACCGTTGCTAGACAATTCAGAAAGTTTCAGACACCAAAAACTTTGTTCTTCTTAAAAGAAAAAAAGTTTCCATAAAGATCTGCATGCACGAATGTGTCCAAATCTTTTTAACTAGCTTCTAATCTAATTTAAGAGAACAAGGTTATTATTGAAAGTAAGAATGCACATTTGTTTTCTAATACAAACTACTATGATTTTAATCAGGGTTATGCAATTATACTCTTGTTTATGTTTGAACAGGTAATACAGTGATTTTAGAGAATGAATCCAAATTCACCAAAATAATGAAAAATGAATCAATTTTCTTCATATATATTAATTTTAAGGTAGGCATCATATCTCTTGAGCCAATCTGTCATTTCCACCAGGAATGAAACACCTGACTGCTTTTGCTACAAGTGTGCTGAATGATGCAGAAACTAGACCTACATCTGCTGGCACAACATTAGCTAAAACATTATTTTAATTCCTGAAATAACTGGAGATACCACTTTAATTATCTGTATTTATATATAGTAGTAAATATATTCTCATATTCTGCAGGCAGTAAACGTGTAGAAGATGTAAAAGAAAAAAATTTATTTAAATGTCAGAAAATGATCACTAAGATGAACACAATTTCACAGAATGTCTTTGGAGTCCATTAATCAGTAAGTTAGCCTTTGTGACAGATGCAGTCATATGAGATAAAAAAAAATAGAAGTTGCATTTGGTGATATTTTATGTCCTTTACACTAGAAAGTGCACTAAAGGTTATTGAATAACAAATACCTCAATGTCCGCAAAGTATAGTGTCAGGAACTCTGGGCTCATAATAGGGTAAACTTTACTCTTTTATAATCTTATTCAGTTTCCACCTCATTTTAAAAACTTCTTTTCTCTAGCAAAGATTAAGTTCATAGCTGTGAATGGCTCAAGATAGCCTAAGCCGCAGAAACAAGGTTGTCTGAATTTCTTGATCCTAAAAATCTTTACAGGTAAGAATGTTTGGAGGATATATGGACATCCGTTGAGGAGTTATGATAGCTATGTTTTAATGCTGCATATACACGGCCAACTGAGTAATCAAAGGAAACTAATATTTTACTCATCAGTTTCTCTTAACACAGCCAATTAAAAGACTAGATTATCTGACACCTGTCATTGCATTCACTTGTATCACCTAAGCAATTTAGCCTCTTCACTTAGTCTCCCTAGTGGTAAAGGTCAGGGTAGTCAGTAAGACTTAGTAGTCACCAGCTCTACCTGATGGTAGAGCTCCTGCAAGAGTGAGTCTTCCTGCCTCAGGCTTAATATTTTTGATCGTTTCAATGTCTTCCACTGCACCCACAACAATATTTTATATCGTTTTCTTATCCTTTATATGCAGTGACCTCCTCACAGGGCTTCATTGTGTACAGCTGTCACTACAGCTAAATGCTGTTGTCCCTGGATTACCTCAGTGCTTTGATCTGTCATTGAAGGTAAGTGCATAATATGTTTGGTACTGTAAGTATATTCACAGTCTCTCAAGGCAAGAGGAAACATAACTTTGTTCAGCAGAACAACAAAAGTAGGTCATCGTGCTAGTTGTGCTTTTATGTCACATTAGCTGTTTCCCTTCACTAGTATACTTCACATTGCCTTGTAATAAACATCCTTCAAGTGTGAACAGTAGCAACTGTTGGAAAGAATACTTTTCTTCACTTAGATGAAGTTCACTTCAATTTTGTCACAGTGGAAGTTGCTGACATACACAGAAGACCACTCCTTGTTTAAAATCATTTGATATACTGATTGTGAGCATGCTGAGTGCTACAATAGGCCCTGCATTCTCTTTTAATTTCATAGCACAGGAAAACTGCACAGCTCTTACAGTGGTGCTTTCTGCTGCCAATCCTGTGATACTGGCTGTGAAAGACAGCGTAAAAAAAAACTGTGGTGTATGGGATAAACAAATGGATAACAGAAAACATTTAATTTTTCATAGTTTGGAGATTCTGTAACCAGGAGACATTTCTTTCACATGCAATGGAAACTTCAGTGTTATAATGTAATATAATGGATCTGTGAAGAAAGTACCTATAATTTTTTTCTGATTAAACCCATATAGTTGTGTTGACAGTAGTATGTTACTGAAGTGAGAAGATTGTATTTCATAGTGGAATAAGTTTTGTTCTTCTACTGTCTATAAAAATCAGTATTTGATCCCAAACCTCTTAAAGTTAGTGATAGCTTTCCCCTTCCTTTGCTAGGCTTTAACTTACACCCAGCTAAAGAAACCTGTAAATTATGTTAAAAAATGCTCATTTCTCGAAAGCAGAGATGATAGCAGATAAACAATTTTATCAGTATATAAAGAAATTAGGGCAGTTTTTGTCATTAGTTCTACCAAAGCTGTTAATTCTCTATTGTTGTCAGAATTCTCTATCTTCTAGTTCTTGTTAGTAACATTTTTTTTTTCTTCTTCTTTTTCTTACTACCAGAGAGATTGCATGACTATGTAATATTGTTGCCATAGTGAACATTGTCTGATATCAAGAGGCTGACAATCTGGAGGCGTTATGAAACTAAATGATGTGCTTTCATATCATTCATCAAAACAATTATTACTAGGGAAACGTGATGGTGTGTGCTGGAATTTTGATTGTGAAATTAAAATAATTCTGTCCCTTTGTTTTCAACTAAAAATGTTTTTGTGTTAGAACTGTGTATATATACAGTCAATGAAGAAAACCAGATTTCTTTTACAGTATTCTCAGATTCTTTTTCTAACTACATGCATGCTGTCACGCTGATCTAGTTAAACTGTATAAGCGATAGTCTAATTAGCAGGCAGCACTAGGCCACTTATGGCAATTGACATTTATTAGCTGAGGGAAGGCAGGAGAGACACGTAAGGCTTTCATCCCTCTGGGGGAATCAACCAGCCATGGTCCATCTCTTATCTAGACATAATAGAAAAAAAATGAGTGAAAAGGAGGAATTAAGTGTGGTGCTTAGTTTTGAATACCTTAACTGAAAAGTTCAAACTAACTATGGGTATAATATTGAAGCCTAGGAGGACTTTTGTTTTCCTGCATAACAAGATTGATGTGGGAGGACTGAAGAGAAAGAAGCTATGCCTTAAAAACTCATCTTCTCAAGGGGAAGATGGGGAGACATTCCAGGATCTCAGCTTCTTTTCTGGAAAGGGAAAATCTCTTCATTTTCATTCAACGTTGCAACTTACATTACCTTTCCATTAAATAATACGTGCAGTGTTTAGGAAGGGTTATAGCTAGCAATTTCAGTAAAGAAACCTAAGTCTAGTCTTACTTCTCATCTTGTATGATTATTCAGTACATAAAAGAAATCAGCATGTATGGTCTTGCATTACTATTAGTCATTTAGGCAGAAGGAACACAAAGAATGCAGGAAAAGACAGAAAAAGCAGTTATTTTCTTTCCTCCTTTATCAAAATAATACACCTGCAGACTTCACAGTCTTTGAAGTTCATACTTTCTTGGTGTTTCTGCAGCTAATTCACTGTAACATTACCCAGAATCCATATGATTGCAAATGTAAGTAGGGCTCCATTCTCTTCTTGAGTTACTGATTAGATGTTAATTTTTTGGTAAAGTGGAAATTATTAACCTCTGATGTTGACAGATCTTAGTCCTCCGTTTGACTATGTATACAGTAAAATTTTCTTTCGCTGTGTTTGATCAGTTCACATTAGTGCCTTGAAACAATCAATATCACACTGTGTTTAAAATTATCTTTTAAGGGACACAAAGTAGTCAGGTGGAAAAAAATCTCAAGAGACCAGCATGAAACTAATAAGATTTACTAATAGCTTTTGCTTTCGTAATTTGAAGGGAAACCAAAGAGTAGACTCTGAATAGCTGGACTCTTAATTGGATATTGATCTAAACAAATATTCTCTTTCTAAGTACCTGTTAAAATCAGTTATCGCTATTTGTTAGGACACGTTATATTTATCCTTATTTCTGTAGAAGTGGTAGTGCTGTTCTAAGTTATACAAAGATGCATTAGCAGTACACTTTTAATAGAGATGCATTAGCAGTACACTTTTAATAGACCTATTAAATTCACTTTGCTTTGATTTACCCAGTACTTGAGTATAGGTTGAGTATTCTATACAACTGCAGAAAGCGAAGTACTGAAAATAATGTAATTATCACCATTTATGCTACTATTTATTTTGTTAATTTGCATGGAGCTGTGGTTTATGGAGCACTTGTGCTGTATCCGCTTTTAAACTTGCCTTTTACATGGCTTAATACAATTTACCCTCCAGTTTCACTGAAAGATCCTGCTTTCATTGACATTTTTTGATTGTGCTTGCTTGCTTATTTTTCACTGTTGTGGTGAGACAACACAGCATTATTTCAGAAGTTGTATATCATTCTTTTTCCAGACTCCCTTCCAGTTAAAATGGTATAGTCACACAGGTAGAGCTGTACAAAGCAGACCGAACATACCAGTTCCTCTGCCAAGTATCTTAACTATTAAAGAAACAAAAAAATCCCCAAACCCCAGAAAACTGTTGAATTAAATAAATTACTTCCTAGAAGGATTAATAGTATGTGATGATAAATACAAATCTTTATGAATTTGGCTTTGGTTCTTTACAGTATAAATCAAGATGGCATCTTTCAAATCAAACCCATCTAATAATTTGGAGTTTTGTGATTAATTTTTATTCTGACCTATTCATACCTGCTTTTATTTCTCCCTAGAATTGTTTAGAACAGAAACGTGGTATTTTGGGAGATAAAATAGCATAGGAGTACAGTAGATGCAGCTATATCCCTTTTAAGCAGACTTCTACAGAGTGGCCTAATCCCTTCCTTGAGGTTACACCATTATAGGTGTCCTTTAGAAGTGTTGCTCAGCCCCTAAACTATATTTGTATTAAATTAAAAATAACAACAACCACCAAAAGCATCAAAACTGACAGTTTGATTTTTCTCAATAGGAAAATAAAACAAATTAATAGTGATTGTATCAGTTCAGGAAAACTAAGAACTGGCTGCACCTTGAGCCTTGAGCTGTGGAACTATTGAGCCGAGATTAATTTGGCAGTAACATATTAGGCTACTATGATTGCAGAAATTGCCCAATGAAAGTAAAAGTTATGCTTAAACTTGCAAATATTCAAAGTCCTCTCTCTGTTCTACTCAAACACCTGTTTTTATTAAACTTGAAGCAGCTGAATTATATTTGAATCTTTTACTTTTCCATGAAATTTGTGAAATCTGCCAGTGGGGGTTGAAAGTGATTGGGGTTTAGAAGGAGCCGCAAATACCTATACAGAATGAGTGACCAGATAAATCAGCTCCCATAAACTAGTCTAATAACAAAGGTACCAGGAACAATATTCTGATGCTCTCTGGTATAATCTACAATCTAAGAATAGACGGGAGCCTGACACGAGGTGGCCAGTCTTCGGTCTCTTGCCAAATACTAAAGGCAGAGGAACTATAAAATCTTATGGGTTGAGTAAGAGAGAGAAAACTGTTAGAGCTCAGATGGTGAAATGAGCTAATTATGTCAAGTGAATCCTGAGCAAATTCTAGATAACACTTTGGTGGCTAAATCTCCTGGTGTGGAAGACAGAGGCTGCTAGTGTGCTGGCACAGCAGCGAGATGTGGCTTTGGAACGACAGAGATCTTCAAGCCAGTTATGTTTCTCTTGTTGATATACTGACTGCAGAAATATTTTTCAGAAGGCCACAGTAACACGCTGATGTCTATCAGCAACACAAGCCGAGACAGGTGCCAGTCCTATCTCCATCTAGCTGCGTAGGAAGCTTTAGCCAGAAAGGTTTGAAACTAAGAATGTGTTCGTATCTTCCACTGCAAGACAGGCGTTGTCTCACATCATCTCAGTTTATGAGTAGGCAAAGTGTAGATAGGTCTTCGCAGCAACATTGAAAGGCAGCATCAAAACAGTAGTTTTAAAAATCATAGTGTTTTTGTATAATACTGGGATTCTAGAAAAAATATATTGGAATATATGGGAGGAAGAGAGAGATACCTAAGTTTGTTGTGTTGGGTTTTTTTTTGTTTGTGTTTTTTTTTTTTTCCCCTGCAATATATTATTCCTTTTGTGACTAAGATGAAGAAATAGCTTTGTCTCTGCTCCAGAAATGCAATGCTGCATTATTTTGGTTCTGATCCCAGACTTTTTATAGGCTCATTATGTTTAGCTTAAAATAATGGAATTTGCACAGACTGTACAGACTTCAGAAATATGCCTATATATGTCTTAATTATTTGTCCTCTGAAGAAATATCTTTACAAAAAACAGGAATGTGAAAATACTAGCAGTGACAGCGACTGAAATTAGACTCACAAGTCTGGAGAAGACCTGAGGAAATCATTCAGTCTGTCTCCCTGTTCTGAGGCAGGTTTCATAGCTGTAACTCTACTTTGTTATCTCATGGATGTCTAACCTGTTCTGAAAGACCTGGAGCACTGTCAACTCCCCAGTCTGCTCCATTGCCTCATTACCTTTTCTACAAGAAAGCTTTTTTCCTAATATCATCCTATGTTTTTTCGCTTTGGTCCTATCCACTATCTCTATGAAAAGCAGCCTTATCTTTGCTCTTGAGGAAGCTTTCCATATTTTTTACTATAATGTCATCCCCCTTTGGTCTTCTCCAACCAAGGACTGTAACTGGTGAGTCTGCCTCTGTTAATCACAAAAGCTCAGCTCAACAGCAGCTGTGTAGCCTGCTGTTACCTCAGGTGTATATTTGTATGGTTGATTATTCTTGTCTGAGTAGTTTGCCCTGTGCTTGGCTCTACTTGTTGCTCCCAGGTTTATCAGATCCTGTCTTAGATTTTCTTGAATCAACTTTACTTCTATTAAGTCTGTTGTCCAGTGTGTGGTGTCTCCCCACTGGATTTAGCCTTCTAAATACACGTATTTGAATTGCTGCATCAACCCATGCACAATCTCCATACAAGTTTATATTAAACTTACACAAATTTATTACAATATGATAAACATCTAACCACAGACGATGATGGTAAACTCACTTTCTCAGTGAAGTAGGGCTATTTGAACAGGGGTCTAAATATAGGGTTTTTCATTCTCTTTAAATGTTTTTCCTTTGAACTACTTTGTTTCCCCTAGCTTACAGCTGTTCAAATACCGTGATGTGTGCCAGTTGCCAATAGTACTAGCTTGTTTCTGGAGGAGCCTGGGGACACTGGTGCTCAGGGAATCCTGTCTGTGTTTCGTTTTCCCCAGGTACTTGCTGGGCCAGGAGCGAGGGGGCTGACATTGGAGAACAGATGCTCTAGTTTGGCATTGCCAGAAGATTTCTCCCCTGCTGCAGTCCTACAGCTAGTTATGCAAACTCTGGAGTTTCTTTGACTTTAAAAGACAGAGGAAAGACACAATTTCTGTAGTTACATAGATCACAATGCTGAATGCTACAAATGAAGATCAGTGAATGATTTCAAAGAGAGGGGAGAAAAAAGCCTAGCATTCAGCTCCTCAAAAAAGAAGGAAATAGCAAGTGGTCTTCTGGTTGTTCTTTGTGGACCAGGATGTTTTGAGCCTTTGCAGAAAACAGAGGCTTTGAATTCACTCATTGTTACATGGGATAAAGACTAAACAGGAGAAGGAACATATAATGATACCCAAAATATGAGCACAGTCAGGACATTACATTAATATCCTAATTTAAATGCTTGTGAGAAAGAAAATATCTCTTTCACAAATGAGACTTCCCTAGAACTTGTAAGGAGAGAATATGTGATACTGAACAAAGGATCAGAACAAAAGTATTTTGGAGTTCTGGGTCCATCTACTGGTAAAATTATTCTTTTGATATTTTATAGAGCAAGCCACAAGGTATTAAAATGCTGCAGACAACTTCATTACCCATGTAAACTGTCAGAATTACCAAAACCAGTGAAATTACATGAGTTCACCATAGCAGTCATTTTGATCAACAATATTTTGAGAATTTTATTCTCCATTAGCGTATCCTGAACCAGCTTTGGTATGAACTGATTTTCTTATCGAACTTCCTTAGGAAAATTTAGAAAGTTTTCAGAAGCTATGGTCCATCAGTACTAACTCGAGCACCACCTCCACGCAGTGGGGATGTGCAGGTTCACAATGAAAGGTTGCAGTAGACAAAAAAGCAGCATGAAGAAAAAAATCTTTCCTGCTGTTTCCAATCATGTTTTTGGCTATTTGCCTGGCTTCAAAAGTGACTTCTTTTTATTACTTTCTGGGAAATATTCTTTCATCTTTTTCACATGTGAGGTAGAAAAAGGTGTTTGTTTTGCTCTTTTAGCCACTTTTCAAGTTAGGATTTTTTGGGAGAACACCAGTTTAAGTTGAATGACTAAACGAAAAATTGCAAATAAGCAATTATCTTTCCTCAGCGGCTTATTCAGAAATATGCAGGCACAAGTTAAATGAATAAGGGAACGCACAGGATACATGCATATCTTATGGTACATAAATCAGATTGATTTGAACAGACAAAATAGCACTTGTCATTAAAGTCTGTTTAGGCAGGTATATGATGCATCATTTATTTTTGAGAAAGATATATGTAGTAACAAAGCCCCCTAGGAAATCTCCTTGGCACACAGTAGAATTGTGAGACTTCCTCTGATGTGTTCTGATTCAGAAAATATCAAGCCTACCTGATTTATCTTAAGGCACTTTAGAGAGAAGAGCTAATAAAATTCAGGCAGGATGAAAGTTAAAAAAATTATTTGGTCATTTATGCATGAAATTCTTTCAAATTCTACCTCTTTGCTGTTCTGAGTCATTATTTTATTGAACATCTCTGACAGATATAAAATGTTTTACCCAAACACTATTGCATAGCACCCTCAGTTCACATCACCACTATTTAAATGTCTCTGACCAAGACATCACAACTGATTGTTATGACTAATTTTTGGTTTCATTATTGAAACTGTTAGAATAACTCAACATACAAAACTTCAAGTCTACCTCATTTCCAGTTAAAAAACAAATGAAAATCAGAAAGATCTTGTAACTTTGGAGAGGAATTAATTTTTAAAAGTCAGCTTGAAGTACTGCACAGAGGAAAGTTGAACAGGAAGTCTCATGTTTGCCGTTGGATCAGAGTACCCAAGGGATTTCCATGCTTCTATTTAATAATGAAAAATGTTTCCCAAGTGAAGAGATTGTTTTCCAAGCATATACCAGTGCATCTGCACATGCCTTGATGATCTTGGTCTTCATGATTGGATGACCCCAATTACTGAATATAAAACCCTAAACAAGCAGAAAATACCCGGCCCTGCCCAACCTCCCACCCCTCCTCTTCACTGTAAGAAGCTAAATGCTTTAAACAGATGAACTTACAATGAAATATGGCTCAGGATAAAACTGAACCATGGATCACAAATTTACACTATGGTCTTCTAAAGAAAGGAAATTCTCACAAAATTTAATGAGTTTTTTGGTTCTTCAACAACTTACAGAACCATGCCTAGGAATAAACACAGCTGAATTGTGTTAAACCATACCTTCTACTACTCAGCGGGTTATAGGATGCCATTTAATCAGGAGGACATACAAGAAGGCTGTTTAACAGATTATCTTGAATTTGATAGATTAGTCACCACAGACATTTATAAACAGAAGCATACACAGAATATATCTATTAACATTTCAGTGCAAAACAAGGAAAACTATATACAAGAAAAAATAGAGATGACATACATTTCCATATATTACTTACAAGCTAAATAATAGCTGTAAACTATATCCATGGGAAATGGCTAATCTGTTAACAAATATATTTGGTGATTAAAATGGCTGTCACATGAACTTTAGAGATAGAACTTAGGAAGTATCAGGTGTAACCAGCCTGTGCAGATTCACTGTGGAATTGTTACTGCTATATTTCATTAGATTTCTGCCACTTTAGTTGATATAAAGCTAGCCTACTGCTGATGATTTGGTATAACACTACCTCTTAATTGGGTCGAATGTCTTTGTTAAACTGTTCGGGTACCTGAAGTTAGATATATGAGACTAGAATTTTCAGAAGATCCTAGCATGCAAATAACTTTTATATCAATGAAAAAGAAGTGTGGAGTTTGAAATATGTCTGCTTACATACCTTTGACTCGTTGTTCTTTTGGATCACCAAAGTGGTCTGAGTATTGCTGCTGATTTTAGTTTTGATATACGGATAACTTATTTTTTCTTAAGTGTTTGAACCTGGTAGTTGTCTACTTCATGTTTATTTCAAACATAAAGCCAATAACTAAATCTTTAATCATTTACATGTTTCACTGGAAGTCTTTCCTATAAGTCATTACTTTGGAAAATACCCTGACTAGAGTGTGGTGTTTTGGTTTTTTTTTTACGCCCCATCCCCTCCAGGTATATAACTGTATCATGTTTAGGCAGTTACATTTCATATACAGCTGCTGTAGTCTATTGTCGAAGTTGGAGAAGCTGAAAACTTTTTCTTCCCTGGCAGTGCCTTTCTATCTAGAACCCTATGCATTTTTATAAACTGTGCTTTGGAGTAAATATGGTAATGTCTTAACCTTCTAAATGATGAGTAATGTGCCATATAGTAGAGACATGAGATAAATCTAGGTTTATAAATCAGTGGGAATTTACTGAAGTGAATATAAATTCCATCGAGATCTAGCAAATATTGTATGTTATCATGAAGGCAGGTTAGATTAAATTGTCAGGTGTACTCCCTCAGCAGCCTCATCAATGCCAAAGGTCATACAAAGAATAATAGTGGCTCAAGTTAGAAGTTTTAAAGCAGGCACAACTGAATTCTCAAGCATTTTACTTAACAGAAAGCTTTTTTTAAGAATTGAAAATAACCAACAGTGTTAACCAATTAAACATCTTAATACTGTTAGCCATATTTGTAACTCAATGAATTATTAATTATTTGATAATAAATGGAGATACAAATAGTAGGGTTTTATTACAAATAGAAAAATCGCTGAAGTGGAAATAAAGACGACAAACACTCTAATGACAGAATTTAGCATTTAGGAACATGTTTATCCTTTCAAACAAAACAGACTGGTAATCTTAGACAATAAATTAATCATTATGGAGAAGCACAGAATAAAGCATAAGCATCCCTGGCTGGCATATTTTATAAAAATATATAAAATATGCACGTTACTTTAACTCTATGGCATGGGTCTATTGTAATCAATCAGTAAGTGTTAACGTATCCTACTTTAACAGATAACTTTAATTCTACAAGCTTCTCCACAGGTGAGAACAACCAAGTGAAAGAAAAGTTGCACTGATGTTATGAGCTATTCAGTCTTGATTACATCAGAGCTGCGCTATATTTGTTTTAAGAACAGGCTGTATTTTACCTTTTAAATGCAGCACTAAAATATATGCTGATCCTGTTCCAAAGAGTTGAATAGTGTTTTCTTTAGAGAATGAGATGGGGGTGCTTCTGTGTAATCTTTCACAACTTTTTCATCATGTTACCGCCATTTTATTTATTTTAAGAGGCTGTAATTACAGATTAACATTTCCAGTCTAAGTCAGCTCTTCTTATTGGAACTTGGGCCCCAGTAAGGTATTGTCATGCTTTACCATATACTGTAGTGTGTTAGTTGACTTACTGGTGAAAAGTTTAATGTTATTTCAATAGACAGGGATTTATGTTTCTCCTGAGCCCAAATTTTTGGAAGGTGGGCAGCATTCTGGGGAAGTTTGACTTGCTCTATCCTTAAGAACTTCCCTAGAGCAATTCAGGTTGGCCTCTGTGAGAGACAGAACTATCAGTTAGAGGCACTTTTGTTCCGATCAGTCTGTTTTTCCTCATGTTTTTGAAATGTCCAAATTAATCTTGTGGGATAAGAAGAGGAAAAGTATTGTCAGCACCAGATAGGCCAAACATTTATTAAAGAGCTGCTGCTTCTAGTTTTTGTTTTACAGACTACAGCTCCCTTCAGTTCTTTAATAAAGAACACATCATTAAAGAACAGTATGCACAGGTTGTTGGAGCAGTCTAACCTGAAAATCTTATGGCCACTCCTGTTCTGTCTGAAAAGAGACTAAGCCCTGGCTAGCCTGTAGATAATGAAGGATAATCATGATTATTGTTCTGTGACAGAAATATATGTGTAAATGAGGCTCGGCTCATTCTTAAAACAGTGGAGAACATTAACTTCCTTATACAAAAATGAGTAGCTGAGCATGCTCTTATGCACTTTCAGAAGAAACAAGCAACGGTCAAAATTACATCTCTAGTGTGCATTACTATATGCCATTTAGAGAAGTTCAAACTAATCTATTACCATTCCTGTATCAGGACTGTATGCAGATCTGATAAGAATAAGTTCTTGTGCCAAATGAAGGGAGCAGGCTTCATATATCGTCAAAAAAATGTCACGTTAGGCAAGTTTAAATGTTTTTCAGAAGATCCCTCTTATTTTTCCTGTCAACTTTGGTGAATATTGTCACAAGTGATTGGTGACTGCATTATAATGATGTAGATTCAACAGCACCATCACGTGCATACCAGTTGTCTACAGAAGATCTGCAAAACCAGCTTGTTTCTCATGCTGTTGCTCAGTATTCCCATTTCTTTATGTTATTTGATGAGTAATTTGCATTCCCTGTCTTTCTGCAGTTAAAATATATTTAGCTTTGTTCTTCCACCTTCCTTTCCCAATTTTGTAGATAAATAGACAAATCTTATTCTTTCCTGAGTTTTCTACATTGCAAGTATCTTCTGATTATCATACCAATCAAGGCTGCATTGTAATCTCTCTTTTAAGTCTGACAAACCTGATGGAGGTCTTCTGTCACATCTTCATCTATTGCAAGTGACAAGTGGGTTCTCTTATGCGCAAAAAACCTGATGACATCATGAAATACCATGGGAAGTGTCTGGTCTCTGAGGTAGTTATATTTTCTTTGGTTTTCTTGTATTCATTCATGCTTATTTTAGGATTAGTTGAAAGAAACTAGTGAACTTTTTTTTTCCCCCCTCAGCATGCTCAACTCCTCTTGAGCATAGTCAAATCAGATCATACATTCTCCCTTGAAAAGCAGTGAATATTGAACACATCTTTTCACTGTGATGTCCATCCTGGTTATCAGGAGACAAACTGTTATTTAGTATAATCAATGGAATGTAATCCATGTTTTTAAGTAACTGCTAATTTTAGTTGTAAACAAAACCCTTGAGACTGAAATTCAGAACTCTCATATATATCAGTGTTTTCTGTACCTTGGATCATAGCATATAAATAATTTGTATTAACTTTTAAAATTATTACATTGAAGTATAATTGGAAGCCTTCCTTGATGATAAGTATGTTTTGAAAGAGGAATTAAAACGGCAAACTTCTAAAATTCTTTTTTCTGTAAATGACCAACACTAACTCAGATGAAGAATGAAAGGACACTCTAAGCAAAATAATTCATTAATACTTCCATTAATTTTTTCTGCGTTTATGATTACTACTATTCACATTTTTTTATTTCATATTTTCAGTTTGTTATTATAGTAACTTATGATTATTCAAATTCTTATAAAGCTATTTAAAGCTTAAATACATCTCTGCAATATGCCTACATTTTGTAGAAAGGCTTTGTTACATGTCCTGGGTTCACATGATTGTTATACCAGTATTAGACTGTGAGTGGGGAAGACTCTTGAATGTCTCATTTCACAAAAATTGCAACCTAAATATTCATATCATTGATAGCTGTCTATGGGAAGTCTTGCCATATTAAATGTGCTCTTTGGTTTAATTCCTTCTAGTGTAGCATTAAAATTCATGATGATCTATGTAAACAGAAAGTTTCCTTTCGTCATTCATTAAAAATAACAAAATGCACCCAAACAGCTGAAAATCTAATATCACATTAAATGTTTTAATGCATATATACATACATTTACAGATATGTTCCACAAACGTTTTTGCTTAGGATCTATACACAAATATTTTTGCTTTTATTAAATACACAGGTCAATTGAATCCTGAAACACTATGAGATAAAATGCACAGTAAAGGCCAATGAGAGGATAAATTCATTAATAAACTGAGTTTGACAGTTTGATTAATGAACATTATTTCTTTACATGAATTAAACCTTCCAAGCACTGTCTTGTACTATTTGAAAAAGTTTTACTGGCAGATCCCAATGCTAATTTCTTATGACTTTGATACAAGACATATAATTCATTATGGATCCTAACTGGTTTTATCCAGTATATAAGTTTGCTGAACATCTAATACGGTGTTCACAGTGTTCCTGCAAATAACTCTTCCCAGTTGGCATTTGTTTTAGAAGCACACAAAACAAAAGCATGGGAATTAAGATACCATCACTGGTACTGACAACAGGAATCTGAAAAGTTTTTTGTCTCTAGGGATTCTCAGGAAGTGTAGATCTCACCTGTAGTTGCTACCTGTGACGATTGATGCTTCTGTCTCTAAGGGCTTGTCTGGTTAGAGATACTTAGCTAACTCATGTTAATTTTGCTGAGGTCTCAAAGTTAACGAATGTTAATAAAAGTTGTCTGGATACCCTCACTCAGGAAAAAGTAAGACTTAAGGAGAACTGAGGTGCAAAGATCTAAGTAGTCCATTTGACTTTTGAGGGAAGCATATACTTTGAATTTTATGTTTCATGTGGTGCAATGTGTTCAGCACTTTACGCTTCCAGGTGAATTGAATAAACTTCCTACTTTAGCAGACCTTCAAGGTACAGGTAGTAGTTCTGTTGAAGTCTATGGCACTGGTGGAAAAACTAGCATGAGAAGACAAAAGGTTCAGTATTTCTGTTATGGCCAAGAGACCGTATCAAGTCATCTTCAATAATTATCAACAGCAGTTAGTGTAGGAAGAAACGGTCTGATCAACTGAGTAGGAGTTTTGTTTGACTTTCAGGGGAACAGAAAGTACAGCTGAGTGCTTTTTGAAAATCCCGTTCCTAGTGAGTCAAGGTTTGCCTTTTCAGAATGAGTAAATACTTGTATTTGTCTTCTATCTCTGCTTCTAAATTACTCTGTTCCCTGAGATGCAGCTCCTGCCAATTTCCTATGAATCTGGAGCAGAGTTTTCATTTATAAATAAAAATCATGAGGTCTAAGTGGTATTTAAGGCTCCTCTAAGGAAACATTTCATAGCTTAGTATAGCAGACATGTTACGTGATTGCTTTCACTTTCCCAAAGCCCAGAATACTGCTACTATACAGATTTCAGGGTAATTCATGGTCAACCCATGCTTTTTGTCGCATCAAGTTGAACAGTCTGTTCAGAATCCATCTCTGGTTTATGTATGCCTCCAAATCTGGAAACTCCTTTTGAGGGGCTTTAATAAGCAACTGATTTGACTACATTGGAAGGAAGTTGAGTATTGCAGATCCCTGACTCTCTTAATGGAGCCAGAGCCTTCCACACCACAGAACAGTTACAAGTGCACTGCAGATTAGAGGTACAACATTATTGTTAACAGGAGTGGTACATTAAATCCACTGTGTGCAACGATTGTACTAATAAAATGCATTACTTGGAGTTTTAAATCCTCAGTCTAGAAATTCAATTAATTTCCAGGGAATCCAATTTTGAAATACAAGAACTTTGCTCATCTGCTGTCACCTTGAAAGCTTCAGCATCTCGCACTGTGGTAGAAGGAATTTTGTATACAAACATGCCATTAAAATCTTGGCTTAAGATGCGTGTTTGTATTTTCTAAAGCAGGAGTGTAGCCTTGTTTAAAGATAGAGTGTGAAATAAAAGTTCCAAAACCATGCATTGCCTATAAGCACCTCAGCTCCCACCACAACAACCTGTTTGTCTCCAAGTCTGGCAGTACTCCATCCTCCATTCATTTTATGTACTGACTCTTTTCCTGAAATTTTACTCATCTAAATGCACGTTTTCATCAGTGATGTCTTATTTTACAACAATGAATTTCTTTTAATTTTCACATAATAACTCTCAATTTTTTTCATTTCAGTCCATTGCTTATACATCTGCACAAAACACATGAAGCACAGTGTATTATTCATTTAAAAGATACCCGTGGACTTATAAACCTTGCTGAACCAGGACCTAAAATAGAGCAGTTCAAGCCCACCTTACTTTAGATAATTTTGTTAGAATTAAATCTACTCTGTAATCATTTGTTAGGGACGAAAGTTCTAAATATATTACGAAGTAAAATGCTTGTTGCAGCTGAAGAATTATAATGGCTAGAACCTGTAAGAAAACACTCATGTTTGATTCAGAGAAGACAGAAAGACAGGCAAATTTGTTTTAACATATGAGAAGTAAAATGTTTGAGACATTTAAATAAAACAGCGTTCTCTTAAACAACTTCTAAGCTTTTCTATCTGATGTATACAAACCCTCAAGCAATAGTTTTAATTTCAACATGGGAAAATGGAAGGATGGACAAAAAGCTCCTGAGTGCTTTATTAGCTACCTGCTATTCTTGGAACGGTAATCAATAAAAAATATTTCTCATAAAATAAATTTAATATTTCACCAGTAAAAAGTCATTTTTTTTTTCTTATGGCTGACCTTAATAACTCAAACTCTGAAGGCACTTTCATACTCAAGAAAGAAATATAATAATCACCCCTCATTGTAATATTTCAGTAGTAAAAAGTCATTTTTTTTCTTATGGCTGACCTTAATAACTCAAACTCTGAAGGCACTTTCATACTCAAGAAAGAAATATAATAATCACCCCTCATTGTTGAGATACTCTATAGCACATGTATTAAGTCAGTAAAAGGCATGAATTCTCTTGTGACTTCACTCCTTGTTGAGTTCACTATGCCAAAACCCCGAGATACCTGACTTCGCTTTGCTTTACCCTCAGGATAAGGCAATGAGAGCATTAAATAGCTGAAGTAAAATTACAGTCCTTCTTGTAGTGAAGATTGTGTCATAGCTGCATGATGACATTTAGAAAAGAATATTGTTTAAGGACAGTACTGAGCCAGTATTACCTTCTGCTCAGACTAATGTGATACGACACTTACATTTATTCAGGAGATTTCTTGCCTGATTACTTTTAGTTTCAGAGTGGTCAACATTACATACTACGCTGTCTCACAAAAACAAGGGTCTCCTGGGAATATCTGGGCATGATCCCAGACAGTGATATATGATTTATGATGCTCATATAGTAACACCGTGCTCCAAAACATTATTCCACATATAACAGAATGACATTCAGTATTCAGGTTATTTTGATCTCAGAGTGCATGATACAATAGCGATCAGCGCATAGGCATAATTATCTTTTTGTTTTCTAGTTGCTGTTGGTTGAATGCATTTTTCTGGTGGTTCATACACAAGTGACTAGATCGTGCCCTGAAACTTCAAGAAGGTGAGAGGACAAGGATTGTGACAAAAGTGAAGGTATGAGTCATTAGCTTACTAGATTTGTAGCACTTTTGAACTGGAGAGAGCCTTAAAAAGAAGAGTTCAGTGCAGATAAAAGAAAATTTAAATTATTAGTGAGATATTTAGAAAGAATGGGCACAGATGCTGGACAAAATATGAGAAACAGTGCTGTATGCTGTTGATAGATCTAATGATGGCTTTGTCATGAAAGTTGCTGAAAGTTATAATGATAAAATTGCAAGCTTTGATAGCAAGGGTGATAGCTGGTTAGAATCTGAGAGGTCATCCATTTGCTGGATGACCAATATATGTCTTTCATAAAACCCATTCTGCCTCACATACCTAACAAAATGCCTAACAAAAGTTCAAAATCTAGGGCTTTAAATCTAATTTAAAATGATTTTTCACTTTCACCTACAGAAGTGAGAAAGTCTGCTTTCTTTAGTTAAAGTAGAACTAAGCCGGTCCAGAACAGATTTTGCTTTACATCTAATGAGTTTTACTGAACTAAAGCAAAACCCTTGCTTGAGATCCACCACTTCAATATAAAAGCATGACAAATTCCCGATGCAGATGTAACCATGCATTGTGTTGTGAGTGGCAGCCTGAACAATAATAATCGTATGACCATTCCCATATATGTTGTCTGTCGTATTCATTTTTACTTTGAACAATTACATTATATTTTTTCAAAAAAAGGGTAACATGATTTCACATATCCTAGCATTTGACAAGACATTTGAGAGGAACAGATTTGTAGAGCTGGCTGCAGGATTTAAATTTTATTTTCCTAAACCTGGGAATGGAGTGAGGTAAGGTAGAGCTTAAATCAGATACTTCAGAAATGTCCTCCAATAGCACTTAAAATTTCTTTTTCTAGAAACCTGGCAAAAAAGTCACAAATAAGAAAACAAAAAAAATGTATTTTCATAAATTTTAAGCGATAAATACTAGGCTCAGATTTTTCAGAAAAGTTCTGATTCCATTTCAACACATGAATGAGTTTGAAACCCTGCAATACTTAGTGAGAAAACTAACTTGTAACTGGGACTTGTTTTATGCCTTTGCATGTCCTCATGGTCAAGAGAGCTCCCTGTCCTGATGCTGCACTCATTGACAAAAGCTGTTAACAGGAGCTAGGGTACATTGTACTTTAAAAATCCATTTGTTCCTTAGGTGCCTAATTAGAGGAAAGTTTCTTTAGGGCAGAAGTGTGTTTCCTTGACATCTAAACAAAAGTTTATGGCTCTAGGGCGATATGCTAACTCCTTTCTCTTCATGAGACTTTCATTCTTTACCTTACCTCATTAAAATATGCCAAGCACTGGGAAATTTTTTGTAAGACTGAAATTAGATTTATAAAGATTAGATTAGCATAAAAGCTCAACTGGTTTGGTTTTGAAATTGTTGATTCAGAGCTGGAAACCCTTTTATGTTAATAAGATAAATTTCCATTTTGCCTTAAGACTTTGTATTTTCATTGCGTAACTTCACCTTGTTTTTGAAATTTTAATAATTTCTGTCAAATAGAAAATTAGAGGTTTCTAAGCTTCTATTTGAAAATACACTTCAGTTTTTTTCCGGCTGTGATAGTAGCTTTCTCTGTTTAAAGTAGGGCAATATATTGCTAGTGTTTAAAGCAGGACTGCAGGGAGCTGTCTACAGGGCAACCGACTGAAATGGCATTTCTAACCTATGTACCACAACACTGTCATTTTCCTTCCAGGGCACTACTTTGTTAATCTTACCAGTACAAGATATACTCTTTTTACCTATATATTCCCTAGATATAAGAAGCCATCCAGTTAATGGTTGCATGTGCAGCTCTTTATTTAGATTTTGGTAAGGGCTTACAGGACCTTGTAAAGAGAATTATTATCAATATTCTTTTATGGTAAATACCACTTGATATCTGCACAGACTTTATGAGCAAAAGCCAAATGCAATTAAGATAAAGAGCATTTATTAACATACTATTCTTTGTAAACAAGTAACTCATACCTTCCAAAGAACTTGCGCAGAAACTCAGACAAGGCTAGTTATGATAAGAAGAAGTAACAGAACATTCCTTTTGCAACAACAAATGAAGTAAGTTTTTTTTTTTTTCTGTAAAATAAGATGAAGGAGTAGTCAAAGAATTTAGCCTCATAAATGGCACCTTTTAAACTAACACATTTTTACCATGGTTTAATTCTGCCACCTTTTGTTTAGCTGGACACATTTATTATGCAAGCAGGTTTCTTTGGGTCTGTATAAGTAGAGTGATAATGCTCAGAGAAATCCATCTTCACTTGTACGTTTAGATATGCTTCTAGTAAGACACAGATTAGACTTAGATCTTCAGTGTCACATTTGTGCCAGCCACACTTCAAATGCAGAAACGTATGCTCTGCCATCTTAGCAGCCTATTTCTGCTGCTATTTCTCTAATTATTTTTCTTAAATTCCCTTTTAAAGAAAAGAGTCATAGCAAATAGAGCTTATTATGAGCTCTAGAAGTCAACAGGTCTTATTTTGACATTAGAAGGGAGAGAAAAATAGAGTACAAAAGACAGAAATCCCCAAATTATTGAAATTTAGCAGTGCTTCAGAAGATCACACTTCAGTGCTGAAAAGGACTTTTCGCTCCCGATACAGGGCAATGCATTTGAAATCCAGCAGCTAAATGAAGCATAGACTGGGGACATCTACCATTCTCATCACAGCTGCTACCGCATCATGGAAAGTATTGCTAACACAATGGAAAAAGAAATTAACTGCCCATCTGTGCAATGTAGATTGTGTTGTCTGCTCATGGTTGATTAGTGAGAGAAAATGGACTTGTGCTAATGTTAGGGTACAGTTCTGGAATGTGGAAGACCCAGATTGAAGTCCCTCCGCTGGCTGGTTAAGGGAAAAGCTTTTCCTGTTATTTCAGTATATTTCAGTATTTCAGCCCTATTTCAGTGCTCCTCCGCAGCTGCACTGCTTTCAGTTACCCAACTTCGAGTTTGTTCTCACCAAGCCAAGCAGTTTGGACCACTGAACTCGTGCCATGAGACTAACTTAATCTCTGTAACTTTTATTAGTTACATCCACGCTTTAGCAGCAATGCACCAAGGCTTGCTAGAAATTTGACACGCTTTTGAACTCCACTACAACAGATCCTTTTATTATACCTATTTCACCAAATTCATTTTCATGCCTTTCAGTACGTGTTCTACCCCAAAAAGAACCTTAGAGGCTCTGGTCTTTCAGTATTTGTACTGCACTCATTAAATTACCTGTAACTTTTGATGCTGGAAAACAGAAGTCTGTATTTCATGGGTTCAGGAACCTTCAGCACTTTTAATTGACTTTTTTTTCTTTTCTGCTTCTTTCCAAAATATTAAAAGGGCATGGGGGGAGAGGGAGGAAAAGCATATTAGTTTTTATACTTACGTGAAGTATTGAGCACATGAAATTGTTGACTGACTTTACTGACCTGAAGGTACCCATTTCAAGATCCATTCCAGTTCCATATGATTTTATTTCCATTAAAATATTTTTATGTGTTTCTTTACCTTTTGGTAACGAGTTAAAGAAAAGCCTGAAGCCTAGTTACTCTGAGATGGAATTGACATTTTGTTTTCAGTATTTACAGGGATTGGTAAGAGGAGAGGCCCCCCACATACAGCAGAAAAAGACAGTACTAAAAGGTCATTTTTGGCTAAAGGTGAGAGTTGGAGAAATCATGTGAAATCTTGACACCTTGTCTGTGAATAAGTGTAACTTACTGATCTTACAGTGCAAAATTTGGCTGGTTGAGCCATAGGCAGGGGAAAGACTTGCCCTTGCTACTCTTCAACCAAAAGGTCTTTTTCTCTGTTTTCACTCTGCATCAACCACTGCCACTGCTGCTTCTAACAGACAGTATATTTTTGACATTTCCCTCTGTTAGGAAGAAGACTGTGGGACTGTGCTTCCTCAAATACCGTTTCCACCTAAATACTACTGCTGGGTTGCTGTTCTCTGCCTCTAGAGCCTCAGTTTATAATTATAGTTTAAAATCTGTTCCTTTAAGTCCACATGGTGTATTACTTACTTTGGGAGACTGGATAAAAAAGATATATAAAAATTAGGAAAGCATAATTTGCTTAAAGTCCAGTTGAAAGAGTTGATCCCAATTGTTTAAGTTTTCAGTTAAAGCTCTGTTGAAGTCACTTTTAGTATTATAAAAGTCAAGCAACCAGCTAATGAAAAAGAAAGAACAAATTTGAATGGAAATGAATTGAATTTTTTTGGTTGAAAAAACTTTCCAAGCTAAAAGCACAGTGTCTCTAGGGCAAATTGGGTTAAAACAAGTCTTTTGCAGTTGACTATTAATCATTTGGAACTTGTTCTTTGAGTGGTCAAGAATAATTTTCTCTGGATTACATGATTAAAAAGATCAAAGAGTTCATTATTGCTTTAAATGAATGCTAGCAAGTTCTATTATCTTGCATGCAAAGAGAACAGGTCTCCAGTTATCTCCCACCATTTCAAGACTTACCCCAAAAGTGCCCTGTGTGCTTTAATTAGTTGTGTATCAAAGTCATTTTTCTGTAGGAGGCACAAGAGCACACTTTGCTCTCAGCTATGCCAATGATGATTTAGTGAAATTAGTGGGGTTGTTCAGCCCTATCTAGGGACAGAATTGAGGCCATGAGGCCATGGAACTTCTTGACATTTGGGATTATTTTATTTTGCTTCTGTTACTCCCTGAACATTGAAGACTGGCATTTTACCTCTTCATTTTTCTAACCCATCCCCTTGTGTTTCCTGATTTTGATTCAGCTTGTTATTTTCACTGGCAGACCTGAAAGGAGATTGCTGCTCTTTGTGTTAGATGCTGGGAATGAAATGGCCCCTCTTGGGTGGCTGCAGCTCCAGAGGGGCCTCTTGTAGCCCATGAGCTGTGTGAGCACCCATCTCAGCTTTGGCAATCACTCCAGGGATGCACTTTTTTCTCCCTCCAGCTGTAATCTACAGAAATCATGATTTATTTTTTTTTTCCCCCTTGTAGACTTGTTTATAACTGCTAAGTTGTTGATCTTCTTACCCTTTCAACTGGACAAAACTTCTCAGAATTATGTTCTCCCTGGTAATTTATCTTGGATCACAAAGGGTTATTCCAAGCTTTATTTTAAGATCTTAGAGCTAATGTTACAATAAAAGCAAAACGAAATTGATCTTAGTCAGGTTCTCACATTGTATACAATATGTTAGGAAATACTTCTATGTCTGACTTATATTTAGAGAACGCAGATTCATGAATTAATGCCTTTTACACTGATTCTTCTTTTCTAAGGAGTTTATGTGCCATTTTGTCACTCTTTTTTTCTGAGTTCTTCTGATAGTATTTATATTATTTTGAACGTATGCAGAAAAAATGGTGAGTTGATCAGATATTTTTAACAATTAAACCTGACTATTCCTAGTTCTGTGTAATTTATCGCTTTGGCTGCCACAATCTGATCTTTGCATTGCTAAAACAGTCAGATAAAATAATCAGAAGAGAGAGGCAACCATCTCCAAAACCTGAGTTCAAGATCAAATCTGGCTTTTTATAGAAGTATATGAAAGATATGAAATGGATATTATGGTAATCTGTTATAAAAATGAAAAAAAGCAGTTGAATGTGAATGGAGTGAAAAACATTTCTTAAATGCAGCTGGAGAGTTATACTTTAAAAGCATTTGAATGGTTTTGAAGTCTAAGAACCAGATTTTAAAGGTATTTATGAACTAATTTCTTCTTAAAACACTTAAAGTTAATGATGCAATAATGTACCTCAGTCCTGGAGAGAAGAAAGGGCCCATATAGGAACCAGGGCATGAAATTCTGGGTCTTTCAATGGGTCACACTCTGTGGTCAGTGCTGCCCCTAGCATTTGTATCTGAAACGATGATATTTATTTAGAGACTTCCTGAAAAAAAAACAACTTACTATTTTGTTTAATTGAGACTTTTGACTGACCCAAATAGCTTCATAAAATTATTTATATATTTTTTTTTTCAAAAAAAGGTTATAAATGAAGATACATGTTCTGCAATAATACAAAATGGAAAGCCAACTCATCAAATTCTTGACAAGAAAAAAAACCAAACAACCAAGATTACATTAATTTCAATAGACTTGAACCTAAAAAAAAATTCCATTTTCTTCTAACCTAAAGACTTATATCTTCTTCTTGTTACTATGACATTTTTCTTTGTCAACAGAAAAATAAAAAATGTGATTGAAAGCAGGAAAAATACTTTTTGTCTTTTAAACTAAGAATTTGTCTTTATTTTTTTAGTATTTCCATTATTTCCATTAAAAAGTTAATAAATTCAGAAATAGCCATAATACATTAGGAATAAAACGGATTTTTTTATATATTTTTTCAGACATTTACATTTTTCATCCAATCTGTATAGATTGTTTAAGCCAAGACTATCAGTTATTGCATCTGTATTTACTGACACTGGGTAGGGAACAGCATAATGAAAGGATTGATTTTACTGTACCTTCCAATTTGGAAGATAGTCCTTGCAGAAGTACTAGGAATTTATTGAAATTTTGGATAGAAGTTATATTATTAAAATCAAACTTTTTTTTCTCCCCAGTTTTAATTTTCTGTTTAATCTGTGGGTTTAATTTACCATTTTATCATCTTGTATTTATAATCTGATGTCTTTCTCTCAACCTTGCGTAGTAAACTACATTTAGAGTCTTGGCTTAGTTAGTTCTCAACTAAATTGTTGTTTCACTTTGCTTCTTCAAGAATTTGTGGAACTGACTTTCTGCTTTCTGCTTCTCTATGACCCTACACCATATCCTCTGCATTGTCTAAGGTGTAACTACTGGCAGCTGCAGGTTTAATGATTGCCCATAAATTTAAAGTGCCTTCCAGGGCAATTTGCTAACATAGCTGAAATGACTTTCCTCAACAAAACAAAGTACTTGTGTCAATAGGGTTATCATATCACTTAAAAAATGAGTCAAATTGTCTTGTTCCGAACTGCTAGTGCTTCAGTTCTTACAGGCACAGTCTCAATAACACATGACTTCGTTTAGACCTGGGCAAGATGTTGATAAGGGTATTAGGCACTCCATAGACTTATGTGTTCAGACAGAAATTGGAACTTTTGGTTAAATGAGGAATGTAAAATATTCAGACAAAGGGACCTTCCTGTGACTCAGAACATGAAGTACTGTGCCACTTTCTCTATTAAAGAGAACATTTTCTTACAAAACCATCATGCCCATTATATAAGGAAGATTCAGTGTCTTGGGTTATGAGGATATTCACATAAATGTCCTGTCAATTATGGCAATACTAATTAACCCAAATGAAAAATAAAAACACTGAGAGAATAATTCATTGTGGATTACATGCTGTAAAACAACAGAAATATAATTACTTGCATTTCACAGACTCAGTAAAGGAAGTCTAGAAAAATTATGACGCAAGAATGTGGTTAGTCTCTTTAAAAAATCACCCTTTTATACTCAGTGTCTACAACAACACTAAAGCTATAGAGTCCAAGATTCCTTTTTTTTTTCTGTATTAGATTGTGCTGCCTACCCAAATTTTCTTTTACTTCTAAGAAAGTTACTGTTCCATCTGTACCACAAACACTGTTCCTTTCCTTTTAGACCAGTAACTGTATCTCTTAGGGAGTCATTACACATATGTGTTAATTAAGCTAATTTAAGTTCATTTGTGAGCGCATCTTTGCTCCTTTTAGGCACCCAGCAGTTCTGAAAAATGAAACAATCCCTTGCTTTATTTGAAGGAATAAGGAACCAAGGGCACATGCATTTAAATAACTATATCATAAATACAGTCAACTTTTTCAGAATGCGTTTTATCCAACTTGCACATAATCCAATGACTTCACAAAAATCACTCTTTACTTCATTGATCTTAATGTTTTGTAACAACCCTAATTTCTTAATTGTTTTGTAACAATTAAGAAATTAAAAGTATTGCAAAGTTTATGCATCTCTAGTTTAGCAAGGTTCAATCCCATGCATGTTTCTGGAAAGCAGATACGTGCCCCCAGTGGCATGTGGCACAAAAAAGTCGTACTGTTCTCAATGTTATCATACAAATCTATACATGTATGTACTTTTGGTTGCAGAGATATTTTTAATTAAGAATGAGAGAATAAAATGAACTGTGTGTGGTAGTAGGAGGTAGGATTTTCTTAAATTTCCCTATATTTGGTGGAATATTGTAAAGTTTACAAAACCTAGGCAAGTGTGAGTTAATTTCCCATGAAGATAGGTCGTTTGAATTCTACCTAAGTTAGCATCTTTAGAGATTTGACCAACATTTTTCATACTCTAAAGCATTTGATCGAACCAGAAAGGATTTTTTTAAAAAACTCGTGCAGTTCCATGCAAGTGTTTTTTCTGCAGGTTGGTTGAGGTAGCTGATTCTATACCTTAATCAGCTTTTCTGTCCTACGATGATGACCTTGACTACTTTTTTGAAGATTGTGGTGATCATCCTTCAAGGAACTATGGACTGTTAAAAGAGGTCCATTTTCAAAGAATTCAAAGGGAAGACAGAGATGAAATGGTGATTTGCACTGCTAGAGATTATGTACAATCACTATAGAACGTGCGTGAAAATCTATCTTCTATTCATTGAAATGTTACCATTTGATCCTTTCCTTACATCTCTAGGGTAACCTCAGCATTTTTTTATAGAAATGTCTGAAAATGTTATTCTGACCAAGAGCTGAATAGAAGAAAGAAAACCCAAATCCTGATTAAACGATGTCAAACTCTCCTTGCCTACAATATGTGTAGAACCCATAGAGTCGTCTTTTTAAACTAAATTTTGCCTTTTTTTTTCCAATACGAAACTTTCTTAAATTGGTCCAAGGCAATAATTTTGTTTTCCTCCCCCAGTATTTATGGTACAAAATCTCCCCTTGTGTATAGTATAAATTCAGCCCGAATTGAACTGTCAATCATTTCTGAATAGGTTATGTAGGAGATGTTAAATGTGAAAAAGGCAAAGCTAAGAGGGCATTGTAAGATGTAAGAAAAAGGTACTCTCACGGTCTATGCAATTAGAAGTTCAAACTGGAATCTGCTTTGCTCAGGGAAACATCAGTCAAGATGCCGCAGCAGAGTCATTATAGAAAAGTTTATGGTGCTGTTAGGAGGGCTTCTCAGCCAGTTTTCTAGTACAGTGTTAGAAACTAGTATAGTTCCTAGTTAAACAAAAAGAACATTGTGTAAATATATCCTAAGATTATGTATTTTATGCAAGCTTGATTGCATATTTTAATTACACTATAATCGTTAAACATATCTGCTTAGTATAAATGTATTTTTTAATTAAATCCAAATTCTTGGTATTAGACAAGAATTCTGAAGTCACATATACAGCTCATTAGATTCATAATTAAAATGTGCAACTAGACTAGAAAATTAGAGAACATTTAATTTGGAAAAGCATTTTATTTCATTGCTTCTGTAACAAGCTAGGCTAGGTTTCTACAAATGGATTGTACATGTAACAACTACAAAAGCTCATTGCAACAGAAGGATTTCATTCCATTACTAACATGGAATAAGGTTAATACATAATACATTTTAGAAGTCTCAATAGCGTGAATGTTACAGATATGCCTCTACCTCAGTCTCGCAGATTTTTAAAACAACACTACAATGCAGAAAGAATAAAACAGTGAGATACCAATGTTATCAAGACCACATAAATGTAAATAGGGTCTCATCTTTTTCTGATTACTTGTACTAATTCAGGCAATGAAACAGGTTAGACCCCAGTGCTAACTTGTCCACGTTTGGTGACTGTTTACCCTAAGCCAAAACACATATTCTGCCCTGGTACTTCTACTCTGAAAGTAAAAATGAATAAATAACAACAACAAATAGGAGCTTGGGAAGGATGGTGGGACGCACATATTCTGCAGAAGAGAAATCTTATCTCTAGAGCAGATATATGTGATGAAAATTCGATACACTAAATCTGTAGACTGGATTTTTAATCTCGTAGCAAAGACAGGATTGATAAGGAACAGTGAGAAGAGGTTTTTCTCAGGTCCCTTTTGTGACCCCTGAAGGACTGCAATCCTGACTACTAAGAATCGCCCCGTGGAAGTGCTTCAGTAACCAGGTAACTAATGAAGATCAGGAAAGCATTTCTGTTCGGGGTACGTTCTCCACAACTGGAAGTCAGAATGTTGTTAATATGATCAAGAGGTCATATTTCTTTCTTCATAAGTGCCTCTTCTTCAAATATGAGGCAATTAATTGCTAGTCATCTGTTTCTTGCTCATTACAGCTTTCTTTTCTTCTCTATTTCCTTTCAATTTATACTCGACATTTCCTTTCAGTTTGTACTGATGACATATATTTGAATATGTAATTGTTTTAGAACTTTCTGTTTGTGGAAATTAATTTTTTTTTTTTTTTTTTTTTTTTTTTAATGTGACAGCCCCACTTCTAGTTTCAGTCTGCTTCAGTCTATCTTTGGAATTCTTTGAGTTGCCATTTGTACCCTCTGCCACCAATATTTGTGCAGTCCTAGTGAATGTTTCACTGCAGGCACTGCTACAGAAGCACAAAAAATACCTGATACTGAATGCACTTGTTAAATGAATTACGGATTTTTGAGCATAGTTTTGACATATAATGGAAAATTAGGCCTAAAAGGATTCATTTTTTTTTCTGTTCTTGGATTTCAATATATGTTTTCTAAAACAAGAAAAACAAGAAAGTCCTGTGAAATGAACACTGCCCAGAAAACATTGTAAACCATAATGATTCGAAAGAAGAATTTTCATTTCAATAGTCCATAGGTGGACTATTACAGACTAAAAAGTAAACTCTATCAATTATATGATACGGATGCTTAGTATGGTAAACATGAGGCACCTGAGCTTCTATTACTAATGACAATTTGAGACTTAACAGATGTAGTGTCCATGTCCTATCTGTCTCAGTTACATCTTTAAAATACACTTTTAAGACTCTTGTAGTCCTGAGAAGCACTGAGAAGCTGTCTTCTAAATACCATTTCTAAAATCCAGTATAAGTAAATATCTGTGGCAGCTGTTGTCTTTTCCAATTTCACCCACTCCTTGTCAGAAAATTGAATTTGATTATTTTTCTTAATGTTTTGATGTACACTGTTCTCTCTAGTCCTTAATAGTCATCTAGCAGCTTTGAGAAAATGGATTTCAGTGAAAGACAAAAGACCAGCTTACAGAAATCTATCTTAAGACACAGAAAATATAATTGACTCTATATATAGAAAATTAAGTTTTGCTTTTGAAGTGGGAAGCATTGGAGTAATTTCCAGTATAGAGGCATTTTTTATTTCCATGAGACAGGTCCTATTTTTGTTCCACTGAAATTAATGTAATAAAAATATCAGTATCGAGGACTTTGATTAGAGAAGGATTAACTCTCTAAATATTGATGACATTTATAATGGTAAAAATATTTGGACCCTGACTTGGAACACAAATACTTATATAACGAAAAAATGTTGCTATCATCAGTTTAAAATCAGTGATGCTCCTCTGTAGCACTCTGCCTGGCCTTTCTCATTTTTCACTGGGATCTCATAAATATTTCATTTAGTTTCTGTATTACCTGAGAATTTAAAATATATCAGGTAGTGTCACAAGCTTTACCTATATATCAACTAATGCGTGAGAACTTACAGGAGAAAATAATAATATATTTGATCTGATTAAAATAATATATTTCAGTTTAGAGTAAGACTTTAGAGTCACTTACTGCCTATGTCTAATAGGAATAAATCCAGAGAGGCTAGAGTAGAGATAATTCAGCACATCTCAGAGAGCCTGGCTGTTATTTGATCTGTTCTGTTAGCCCATCCTATCACCAAGCTGGATGGAAGCCACACAGTGCCCGAGGACATGCCCAAAGCCTACAGGCTCTCACGCATGAGTACATTTCAATGACACTCGCCACAGTGACTGCAGTCAGAGCTCTTGACTCATGAGTAGAGAGAAAATAACTCCACTCTGCCTTACACCTTCTATCCACGTGTTGCTTTCAAATATGGTCTGCGCAAAATCCAGTTGCAGCTTTTCAAGAATGCCTCCTATGGTTATTAGGAGACAAAATATCAAGTAAATTCTATAAAATATTGCAGTAGCTAGGGCAAAATTAAAGCTGTAACGTGTCTGAGTACAGGAATTGTCTACTTCCAGCTCTTACTGGATCAAACTATGAAAGAAACATGGAAACAAAGGAAAGCAAAGATAGACATGAAACAAAGAAACAACAAAGGTTCTGGATGGAGCATATGCATGGAAGGAAGAGAAAAGAGGGTTATTATTTAACAAAAGTGTGATTCTTGGTAAAATATAAGGTGACATATCTAGATTTGATTTAATAAAATCATCAACCTTTACAGTTTTAAAGCTATTAATGGGGAATTGTAGAGTTGTAATTAGACACTAAAATCAGAAGACTGGGCTGCGGTGTTTTTGTTTTCTCCAAAGGTTTCCTTAAGTAGAGACTCTTGATTATTATTTCAGTCCTTTCTAAGTTTAAGCAGACACTTGCTTCTAACTTGGTCAGACTTGTTTAAAGTTAAGATAGGTCTGAACCAAGACCTGAGCTATATTCATAAGGGTAGTGGCTACTTATTTTGGACACAGCTGAGTAAGGTAAGTCTCCTGTTGGTCATTCACTGAGGTTTCGTTTCAACAAGTTACATGTATTTAATTAAATTTGTTTCAGTCAATTAAATTTTTAATTATTTTTATGTTCCAGTGTATAAGAAGATATCCTGATGCCATTTCATACAAAATTATTTGCTATTATCAGAGTTGATACTTTGGTGTCAATTCAGGGCTTTTTTCCCCCATAATTCCTTTTAAGCAATAACTATGTAATTATATTTTTACAATTCATTAAAGTTTGAAACAAGGACATGTTTGTAAAATGTTGCAATGAAAATTTCACTTTTCATGGGTATCCATACGGTTCCTTTAACTGATTGAAAGACATTAATGTGGATTTGGAAGTTTGAGTTTTGAAAAATATTATATTAGAGAACAAATTGAAGAAATGCTCAAATCAAGGATTATATTCAGTGTTTATTTTAGCACTTCATCTTGAGCTTATAAAAAAAGATTTAAATATTGTGAAGTGATTGCACATCCATTTGTATTTTAAATGAATGGAATATTTATTTTAAAATAAAAAGCAAAAGATTGAAACATAACTGTAAAAACTTACTTTGTTAAGAGAACAATATTTTGAACAAAATGTTTAAATAACTTTGCACTTTTTTTGAGCACTGTTGTTTTAAAATAATTAGGCAAGAATTAAAAATAGAAAATATTTACCATGTTATTACAAGCTGTTTCATTTTCTTAGATGCACAATGGATTAATAGATTATTAAAATAGCTTTAGAATGCACTTTGCCCTTTTAGCTCAGATTCTTCTGGTATCTTCTGTATTTGTCACAATAATAGATAGGTAAAGCCATCTGTCATATGAAAATGATACTATACACAAAGAATTCCTTTGATAAGTGTGGTGATAATTAAGTTTTCTCATTTATCTGGCAGGATTTTTGAAAAGGTGTAACAAAAATTCTGCGTAGCTTTGGTTAATAAGTGTCTTTATCACTAGTGAAGTGGTAATATTTCCTTTATTGTCTTTGTGTCATTTCCATTTTTTTTTCTTCAATAATCATGGAGGAACTTGGAATAACTTCAGAAATTTATACTAGTTTACTCTGAAATTGCTGCAGTTCTTTAAAAATAAGTAAACTTGGTTTTCTTTTAAAATCTACACCTATTTAAAAGTGCATTTTAAATTATAGTACCCTATATTAGCATCTAGATTTACTACAGCACATCATATTAGCTACTATAGTTACAAAGAACAAGCAAACAATAAATTTATGTTAATACAGGTTTAAAGAAAGATAAATCACCGACAGGGAAAAGATTACTGATTACACACCCTCATTAGGAATTTCTTAAGTGAAGCACCTGCTTTTCACAGCTGTGGCCTCTGAAGATGTAAAGAAAGAATATTTTCTTATTGCAGTTGAATAATTTTAATTAGAATCAGTAATTAAAACATGGATAACTGATTAATATTTTAAAATTTGGGACAGAGGAGAGGGAGAGAAGAATTTAGCGATATCAGTTTCTCAGCTGAGTTTCAGTAACCTACTCTGTAATTCTCAAAGTTTATTTCAAGTGCAGAATTAAATATGTTAGCTCAAACCATTATAACTGCTCCACAATGAATATTAATTGTTTTAGAAGAGCTGCAGAATCTCATCGTAAGAGAAAATGAATAAGAAATTAATATATACAAATAGTGTATATTGGAAGCACTGGATATTTTATTTTGCATTCCCACAATGGTAGCTATTGCTACACAAAATTCTTCAAAACTTGCTTGATATTTGTCCCTTGCAAAAAAAAATTGAAGCATACATTTATTTTTGTCTTTGGTTTGGGCAAGAGGATTTGCCAGCTTTTTACCATGAATTTGCACTGCAAACTTGTGTAATCTTTAAAGAGGAATCACAACGGCAGGTAGTGCTAACCCTTCCCACTTGCAAAGGCAATAGCAGAGCACACCACAAAAGTGGAATTACATAAAGGCCTGATACCAACGTGAAAAGATATCTAATGAAAAAATGCAAGACTCCCTCTTCCATCCATGTTCCTTCTTAACATGCAAGACTTTCTATGACTAGAGCTTACAAGTCGAAAAAAATTTATTTTGTCATTGATTGATTTTTTTTTTAAGTAGATTACCCTCATTCATACTAATAATCTTCTAAATTATTGCAACTCTACTCATGTCTAATTGAATTCATTGTACCAGCATTGTCTTTTTAAGTTTAAATGTATTTTCCTCTTCTTGAAACTAAAATTGAATTACAGTGACCCAGATGGTTTAAAATTTTCCTTTTAATGAGTTTTAAACACTGAGTTATAGTTAATATTTTTTTCTATTTTTCGAAGAAAGCAGAAAAATTTCTTACTAAGTATAAATAGGGTTTGATATACCATATTATACAGTTTCGGCTGTTTTTTTTTTTTTTTCAGTGTAAAGTAATTACTGTTCTAACCATGCACTGATGGAGTACTACAAATAATCTTTACTGCAGTATTTGTTGAGGCCATTCACAAGATTAAAAACTGGATGGAGCAGAAGGCATCAGCAGGGCCAAATCCCACACCTGACAAGGGCACTAGGCTGGCAGCATGGCTGGCGGCAAGCCTTTCACAAAGCCTCAGGTGCGACCTTGCCGCTAGCTTTGGTGACCACAGTGATTTTGCTGCACAACAAGACTTATCCTGCAATGATCCGAGAGGGTCATAGATTGTGTTCTCTTTTATTTGCAAATGTATCTAGACTCTTTTGGACCCCTATTTAACATGCTGTGTGTTCTGTTTTGTGAAGTTGTTATGTCCACTGTAAATATATTTTGATAAATCTAAAAACCTAAAATTAGTCTAGCTACAAGCAGAAGAGCATACGTTTAAAAAGGCTATTTTTCTCCTCCTGCAAGTGTTCGAGTTAGGAACCAAAATACACGTTTCCTACAGTGAGAAAAATCAAAGTGTCTGAAAGCAATGAACAGTACCTCTTCAAGTAAAATAAACAAGACAGCTTTTTATCTTTTTCATTTATAGTAGGAAACCACAAAGTTACCATGGTTGCAATTATGTGGATGCAGCAGCTTTCTAAATATGAAAAATATCTAGATTACTTATTGATCTGTTTTTTTGATTCATAACTTGTTTTCAGCCTTTTGGCTGAGTTTTGTGCAAAAGTTAGCATTGGACGAAAAAGGGGGGCAATGGACAAACTTTTGGCTTTTATCATGCAAATATGCAGGTTTGCGCTGCTATCGGCTGGACAAGAGAAGTCAAATACTTTGAAACTTTTCTTTGTATATAGTTGGATCAAAGGTATATGATTACATATGACAAGGAATACAAGTGAGGATGTATATGAGGGGAAGATGATTACATACAACTGATATGGTGATCTATGTTTTGTCTCTGCTATTTGTTGTTTGTCTCTGGGGAAGACAGAGAAGTAAGAGTGCATAACTAATGTCTTCAGATTAGTTCCCTGAACTTTCATGGACAGAATCCCTTCTTTGCCTCTAAGGTGCACAAAATTACTACCACCAATGTTGTAACAAGTGAAACAAAAAAAAAGTACTTTTGTAATTAAATAAAATTATATCATTCCGTCTGAGATGTACAAGACAGCTTACTTTTCATGGATAGAATCCCTTCTTTGCCTCTAAGGTGCATAAAATTACTACCACCAATGTTGTAATAAGTGAAACAAAAAAAAGTACTTTTGTAATTAAATAAAATTATATCATTCCGTCTGAGATGTACAAGACAGCTTACTGTATGAGATCTGTGGTTTCTGATGGCTTTCAGAGAGTCTGTCTTCATCTGCGTGACTTGGCATGGGAATCATAGAATCATAGAATGGTTTGGTTGGAAGGGCCCTTAAAGACCATCCAGTTCCAACCCCACTGCCATGGGCAAGGACATCTTCCACCAGACCAGGTTGCTCAAAACCCCATCCAACCCAGCCTTGGAAAATTGGGAAAATAGCACTGCAGTCCCACTTTGCTTTGGTCAGAGAATATCATAAATCACAGAATGCTAGACACACTGTGCGGTACTGACTTTTGACTTTAATGCATGAATCGAAATAAAATTGTGTCTGAACCTTGGCTCACTCATGGTGTATAGTACTTTCCAGGGTGAGAAAGTCCATTATTGTCCTACACTCTGTGACTGTTCTGTGAAGAATCAGACTGCATAAAATATGATTTGCTAAATAATTGAATTATACTTTCTGGAAGAAGAACAGGCAGTTGGACTAAGATTTGCTGCTCAGAGCTTGTGTTGATTATTATCTTGTTAGATTTAAAAAAAAAAAAAATCACCTTGGGCAAAACGCTATCCTTTCAAAATTACATAAAGACTTCTTTTGATGAGCAAAGACTACTTCTGTACAAACTGATGTTTACCTATGAGATTTAGACTTTGCCTTAGATGTTTTTTGGTCTTCAAAGATGCAAGATAGAGGCTTTATTTCTCAAGAGCAGCAGCCCCAAATTGTAGAAGCTAGGCATTCAAAAAACAGATTTTATTCAGGTATATGGAGGGAGTAAGACAATACAAGAGAAGCAGCTGAGCTCTATGGAGGTTTACTACTTTTCTGATAGTAGGCAGCTGAAAGAGCAGAAATGATAACATTGATGGAGGTGTTAAAAATCCATGGGACTCTGCACTTTCCATTTCCTTTCTACTGTGCTTGCTGACCCCACAAAATGCTGAATCTTAATTTCTCTTAAGTTTTTCCATAATGTCAAAGGCAATATAGAAGAAGTAAATGCACTCATCTTCTAGAATGATAGACTTGAAAAGAGTACATTTTTGCTTCTTCTGCGGTATATTTTTTGAGTATCATTTGGACTTACAATACTGCAAATGAAAATGCAATTTATATTCATTATTGATAAAACAATGACTGTCCAAGTTAGTGAAAGTAAAAATGAGTACTGCTTGAATAAGATAGACATCATGAGAAATGATGAAACTATCATGAGATTCTTCAGGAGAAAATCTGACTTTGTTTAATTTAAAAGGGATCGATCAACCATACTTTTCAAACCTGTGGTGTTTACAATAGACAAATAGTTTACTAGCACAGCTGAGTTGTTTAAGACTTGTGTCTAAGTAAAAGCAATATTCTAATTATTGTCAAATCACTGCAATTGCCTGGTGACACTTTTGCTATTGTATTCTCATCAGGCATGACCTCACATTCCGCAAGGTCTTTCCAAATGTCGACTGAATTGGTCATTTATTGATCATACCTTCATGCTAATGCGGTGTAACTTTTCACATGCAATTGAGATGCTTATTAATGCAGAGGAAAGGTGGCAGATTGATTCCCACAGGAATCTTCTGAAACATATGTTAAGTTACTAGAAGCAAGGATATTAAAAAAAAAAAAAAAGAGGAAAAAAAAAGGTATCGAATTTTGTATTCAGAGAAAGCAGATGTATTATTTATAGTCTTTGGAACACAATTGCTTCTTTAACTGCATCAGTATTTAAAGTAACTTATAAATGTTGTATATAGTAGTTTCAGGTAATTCCAAATGGTCATAGTAAAAACCACAAAACATATGCACGATTAGATGAAATCCTCATATACTGTAAAGATAATAGTTATATTGAACTATGAAAGCCTACTTCTCTCCAAGCATTAGCAGAATGCGACTTTGTAGGCTTTCTCGTATTTGATATAGTGTAAATATGCCCCACATACAAACGATTTTCAGGGCAACTATGTTAAACCAAGAGAAAAACTTTAGTATGCAGTACAAAGAGTCTTAGACAAATGGCCTTCTGGTTTATTTGGAAAATGTTCTTGAATGTTGCTCGAATAAAATTATTTTACTATCTGTTTTTCAAACATCTGGTTTAATTGAACTCTAGGGATATACGGACCCAAATTCTAATTTACTATGTCATTAAGTGGAAAGGAATATAAAATCTTATATATCTAGCATATTTGGTTATTGTGAAATAAATTGTCTATTACTTCTCCAGACAGGTTCTCAAATATCAGCTCACAAATACACAGGACTTAATTTTGTGTACCTTCAAAAGAATATGCCATAAATCAGAGTTGTTTACACTGTTTCCATAGTTAGTAATTTATGCAGAGGTCTCAGCAGTTCGTTAGGAGCAAATTATGAAGGGCACAACATAGAAAGGACATTGGTTTCAAAACTGATAAAACTCTGTGCACTGTTACTTCACCAGAGCTGCGCCGTGGCTCTGAACAGCTAAAATGAATTTTTTTCCATACAATTTCTTTTGAGTGGAATTTAAAGATATTAATTTATAATTAGATTAATACAATTCTATCAGGCAGAATAATCAATGTTCTAGCTTTCCTTCCTGTTGGTAGGTGTTTAGTTTTGGTGTTGTTTTTTTTTTTTTTTAAAAAAATTACTAAAAGTGTGCAGGTTTTCATTAAAATTTTAATCACATAGAAAAATTGATTTAAAAAATGTAAATTCAGGAATTTCTACAGCGGAAAACAGATGGACTTAATATTTCAATTTGCACTGAAAAATACTGATGAAATTCAGCTCTACACCTACCAGCTCTTAAGGATACTCAGTTGATTGTAATTATTTTTCTTAAAATTAATCAGATTGAAAATACATTGAATGTGAAATCAAAAGCAAAATTACATATATTTGTAAAGTTTTACAAATTAAATCCAGAGTTTTACATTATTTATATGCTGATCATTGAATTAATCTCTCTCTTTTTTCTTCACTGAACTCACATTTAGAAAGCTTCTAGAGATCTTGTAGTATGATGTCTCAGAAATCCTAAGATGTAATAAGATGGATTTAATACAACAAATGTGACTATAAATGAACTGTGACTGAACAGACACTAAGTCTAATTATTATATATAGGGATTAATATGAAATTTAGATCTGGGTTCACAGGAAATGCACACCAACTTCAAAGTATGTGTTCTTATCTCATGTTCCTCCACATCTTTAAACTATTTTAAAAAGAGGTAGTTGCAAATGGTCACATTGTAGAAAGTAACTGTTATGTCTAAAATGAACTTCTTTAACTTGAATCTCTAATCTTTTAAATCCACCTCTAGCCATATTCTTATACTAATATGACAACTGTAATTTGAGTATTTTATGCAGACTCTGCGTGGGATGCTTAACTAGAGTGCAAATAGTAGATGAACCTTCATTTTTAGTAAGCAACACTGCAGTCTTTACATTCTCCTTCATTTTCAACTCTACCTGGCCTTAACTTTGCAGCTGAGACATATGCTTGTTTGGGTTGGAAAATGTGACCGCAACTGACTTTAACTTGAATACTCCAAGCTAAATGTTTTGCTTTTTCATGGGTGAAGTTTCATCTCCAGCCTTAACAGAACAAAATAATATTTTGAAGCTGACTATCTTAACATGCTCCAGGCCCAGGTAGGCTTTGCAGCAGCACAGGTCTAAAGGAGATCCCAAATTTTGCTTAGGTGCTCTCAGAGACATCTGTACTGTACCATCACTTCCATACACTACTGTAATGGTGTCTTTTGCTGTTTTCTGCTACTCTTCCCTCCTCTCTTGGTCCTACTAGAACTACGATTTCAGAATCACAAGTTTTGCTTGTTGTGGTAAAGATGAAGACAGCATTTTAACCACAGCAGGGCATAACTTCACAGCTACAAAAAAAGTATTTGTACAGGGAGGAAGAAAAGGGCAGAAGTTCAGGTTAAGAGGTATCACTGCTTAAGCAGGGAGTAAGCTTTCGTATTCATTATTTCATTTTCAGCTCTCCAGGCCTTCAGGTCACCCACACACAAAATTTCTTGTGGTTCAACATCTGCCTGGCTCCAGCAAGGAAAGACGCAAGATGAGCAGGAAATAACAAGCATCTGTTTTTATTGCCAAAAATTGGCCTGAATAGTTGAAAGCCTCTTTCCCACAGGTAATCCCAATGAGAATATGGATAGGGAAGGTTTTTACCAGTGAACATTAATGTTTAGGGAGCATTTGTCATATAGATCTGAAAGGTATTTCCTTTGCTTCCCAATCAGTCTTTCAATATCATAGGCAAACATGTCATTAAACACCATTCAAAATTCAAGCTCCCTTAGGCCAGAAGTGCAGGAAAATTTACTAGATGATTTGGTGAATAAAAAATTCCAGACAACATTTAACGTGGCAAGCTTCTTTAGCAGAAGAGCAAGTGGGCTTGTTTTAACAATAGTGATGCAGCTGCTGTACTCCTCTGAGAAGGTAAGCCAGGTGAAGTGTGATGAGATCCATGGCTGGTCGGAGCGTTGAGGTGCAGTTGCACAGACCCATCTGTAGGTCTGCACATCTCACACAGTCAGCTTCCCAAAGATGTCCCAAAGGCTCTCAAACTCAAAATGAGGTTTTACTAGTATCTGAACTATAATTTTTATTTGTTAAATAGAAACTCACAATTTAGAGAATGTATTTTCACAATATTCTTGGAGGAAAGTTCCTTTAAAGCCAGGTATCCTGCCTGATAACTGAAATGCATCTGGCAATCTGTGGTTCAAGAGTGCTCAGTGCCACAATTACAAGATTTATCTTCAAGGTATGATATGTCTGTGAGATATATAGCCACAAAGACAAGCGCAATCTCAGGAGAGATTGCAATAGCAAATTTTTAACTGCCTTTCTTTTTTTTACCCTTTGCCTTCTACCAAGTCTTTTATTCTAAGTAAAAACAAAACCAAAAGCCCCTAAGGTTTTTTTGACAAGTATACAGAGAATTATTCGTGGCCTAGAAATTCCAAAGTTGGGTTTTTTATATATTCTTGGTTGGTGAACAAAGAGGGGAAAAAATTCTGCACTTGTGTATTTGAGGCAATGTTGCTTACTACATAATATGAATAACAGAATCCATTGAAAGGTAAGAATCAGCACATATATTTGTGTAGTTTCTTAGAATTATTATGCAAGAAACAGACTGCACAAATAGCCTCTTATGAAAGAAAAACTAATTGATTAATTAGGTACACTTTGTGCATGCTATTTTAGAACCATAAGTCACCTTTAAAAGACCAGGTTAGAGGTATATTAGTTTGGAACTAAAGCTGATCTTTAGACCTGAATGCTGTAAAATCAAGTGCCTAAAGGAATATTTAACATCGGTACCTAGTTTAGAGTCATTAGTACTCACGGATTGCATCAGCGTTTCAAGGATCTGAACTCTGATCAATTAAAGCACAATTAGCACAGAAAAGAAGAGTAGTTTTGTTTAAATGAAAATGTCAATTTAAGCGTTACCAAAGCAGCTAGTGTTCACACTTCTGAATGCCTCTTTAGAAAGTTATCTTGGCAGTGGCTGGACTCCAATGAAAAGAAATACTGTAACAGATATTGCATAGGAATTGCAAAGAAATAAACTATGACACCTTTTGGCTTTAACATGTATGAATGTATACTATTAAGCTTATTTTACTGATGAATTTCCTAGGAAAGACAAGAAAAGACCATTCTTTTCAGGGTGTTTGCATAATTATATCCACTGCAAGCTTGGGCCTTGAACAGCTCCTAAAATGCAGGAAGGAAAAGGATCATTTTGACCTGTATTTGAAATCTCTTTCACCTAAAAAATACCTTTACTGTGCTCTTTTGTGGTGTGCAAATCCGGTTTTTATTGCAAATGAAACAGCAACCACATGTCTGGTAGAAGAAAGGGGATAAATGTATTAGGGATGTGTCTGTATGTGCAAAATGTTGATGAATACAGCGATTAGTTAACCAGTAGCTTATCATTATTTATCAATTCTTTATGACAATTACAAACTGCTTGGAGTGATTTATTTCTCTTTATTTGTCCATCATTCTGCATGCCTGAGTGCCCAGGGAGGATGTGCGTATATCTTGGCTATACAGAGCTCTGCACTACAAGCTGCAGCTGCCATTTTCTCTTGCAGTTACATGTGGCCTGAGGGACTACGGTTTTTCATCATGAGCCATTCCTCCTTGATTCAGTTGGGGAACTGGAATCCAGACAGACATTATATTATGGGAAACACAGTCTCTACGGATTCCACCTCTGAATAAAAGAGCGAGAAAGCCATTCCATTATTTAAGAACTGAGCAAAACCTTTAGCTACATACAGTCCTAGTTGAGGTAAGTACTGATGGTATGTAGTAATGGTAAAAAAACAAAACAAATCAAAAAAACTCTAAGTTCTCAAGTTCTCACACTGCTCTGAGGCTCTGAGTAAAGAGTGAATTGAAATGACTTTCACATCACTTCTTTTGAACACTTTGAGTCAAATCTGTAATGTTTCTCCTCTGGTATTAGCAGAATTATGTGAAGGATATATTTTTCCAAATGTTATCCTTTTATTAAACAATACATTCTGTTCTCGTTCAGTTCTGCCTCATTCAGGATCTACAGAGACTAGACTGATCATTAGGGTCTTTTTATACTTCTGACGGTGGCCACTTCCAGTAATGGAGGAAATGTTGGTGCAATCTGTTCTGCTGAAGGGTAGATGAAAGATACTGATCTCAGGTAGGTGCCAAAAAATGCAGACTCTGTTGAACTGGGAGAAGTGATGCCCACAGGCCACACAATTGCTCCCATCTGATTTATGTGAAAATATATGCTAGATATTCACATGCCTGGGGTGAAAAGACTTACAGCTCTTTTACACATACTCCTCTTAAATAACTCACTTCATTGCTGGAATAGCTGTCCCAGGAAATTCTAATTGTCACCATGCTACAGTGCTTTTTATTTTAAACTTGTCCTACATATCAAGAGGCATGGTGTATACACTGAAATGGCCTCATGATAGTTGCAATAATCTCCTTTCTTTCCTTCAAGGAAAAAATTTTTTACGAGGGTCGTAAAGCACTGGAACAGGTTGCCCAGAGAGGTGGTGGAAGCCCCATCCCTGGAGGCATTCAAGGTCAGGCTGGATGGGGCTCTGAGCAACCTTATCCAGTTGGAGATGTCCCTGCTCACCGCAGGGGGGTTGGACTAGACGACCTCTAAAGGTCCCTTCCAGCCCAAATGATTCTATGATTCACTTTCTAATTTTCAGTCCAGATCCATTGACTGAGGAAGAGAAGCTGGGGTTTTAAAAGCACAGTGTGCTTTGTCGGGGCCTGATTAAAGTTGTCACGTGAAACATTGCACCGTGACTTGCACTTGTACTAATGCTCATAAAAACTTTTAGGGCTTACAATTTATACCACCTGATGTGTACTACAAAATAATATATTTTTATTTATTTATATTGTACAAATCAAACTAAAAGCACACACACACACATATATATATACACTTGTGCCTAATGTAAAACCAATAAATAATATGCCCTTATTCTAAAGATGAAGGTGAAGCAAAGAGACCATATCCCAGGGAAAATTTACTTTCTTCTGATTTTACATTGAATTAATAGTGATATCCGTGCTTTTCATTTGAAATAGAAAGTACAAAAATGTCTCCCAAATCAAGAAAAAGAAAATAAGTTTATTGCTAAAGTTTATATTAGTATTTAATACTTAGACATTGGTCGTGACCTTTCTCATACAGGCTCAGCAAATTTTATGATTATAACCAAAGAGCTTAAAGTGTTGTTTATCCACCCTTTACAGATTATTTGCTGTTTTTTTTTAATTAAGTTCAAGTTATCTCTTACCTTTCCTTCTTCACTTCCCAAGCCTAGGGTTACATGAACACCAAAAAGTCAGAACCCAGACACATATGCTTGGAAAGTAATTTTCTATCTTTTCTCCACATCCCTTCTCTATTTAAATTTCCATTTAGATATAGTTAAACCCATAAAATAAAAAATTGCTTCTAAAAACACTTAAAATTGGAGGTAGCTGGTAGTAAAATTAGACATTTCTCACAAAATCCCCAAACTTTAACAAATTTCTCATTTACCGCTAGCCTGGCCAGAGTTACGAAACTTATCTTCTGTAGGAAGAAAACTTCAAATAGAGCACAAGTGGGTGTTTTGGGTCTTTTTACTTTTTCTAGAATATTTTGATTGAGATAGTATTTGGAGTACAAATTTAACTACGCAGTTTTACTCCTAAAAAACAATTAAGGCAGATTCATGAATCAATTACATCAATTGCCCTGTGGCTCCTTTTAGATTTAGTATATGCTTTCATTTTTTATCTACTGCTTGAGCTGTAATGAAGCAGATGGATTTCAGTTGCTCTAAACAAGTGGTTAATTTTAGGAGTTTTTGTTCTTTTAGTCTCAGTAAACTAGGCAGGGAGGGCTATTAGCTAGCTGTATAAACTGCTTGCACATCTTTCAAATGAAATGTATATTGGGTCATTGCAAATGCCCAGCTACAAGATACCAGGCCGTGTATGAGCCACTTCAATTTAGGTGAAAATGGGTAACATGAGTTGGTAATCTTCAGTATTTAATATGATTCTTTTATTTGTAGCCATTTGTTGCATATTGAAGTGACTTACTAAAATGATTTGCTCAGGTTGACATGGTAGGCAACATTACTAACACAAGAAAAACAAGTTTAGGTATATTTAGCATCCTTCAGTGTTGTTTCTGAAGATAGTGGAAATATTTGGGTACCACAAAACGGAAGTGTTCCATGTCTACAGATACAGTGACAATCTTCTTTCATCATTTTTATGCAAGTAACTGAAATCTAAGAATGACAACTGATTATTTTCTCTTGCACAGTAATTGCTATTCTTCCAGAGGAAAGAAATCAACATTTCTGTAGTAAAATTATTTCAAGATATGTTACTTGTGTTTCATAACTGTAATGAACAACTTGCAAAACCCACATTAAGGTTGAGAAATAAGGAAAACAGAGTGTGTAGCTGATAAGATTTTTAGTTAAATGGTGGCCCTGCTTGAGCAGGGGAATTGACAAGACGAAACCCAGAGGTGCCTTCTGACATCAACCATTCTGTGAAATAGTGGGTTATGAACAATTTCTGTGTTTTTTCTTCCTTAGAAATGAAAATTATTTGCGATTCCTATTTTTGGAGCTTGTACAATGTAGAAGTTCTACCCATGACATTTAAACTGCTGGAAATCAAAACTGTGAAAAAGCCAAAACAGCATCATCTTAGACCTACAAGGTAAGATTTCTTTAAGAGTTTTGTTTTTCTTGCTTTCCATTTGACTGATGCGTGCTTTTCAAATTAGTATAATCTGAATTACAGTAAAGAAGACTCCAAATAGTAAACAATACTGTTTGTATCCCATTATCCTTGGTCATACAGACAGCACTAGGTGCCCAGTGGCCTTTGTATGCATGTGGTATGAAGATATGTTTTGTCTCCTGGCTTTCAATTGAACAGTTAACAGGAAACAAGGGCTTTGATGGCTCCTGCTAGTGTTCCTATGGAATAATTATGTAGTGAGTTCCAAGGGATAATGCAGCTAGCCAGAAATTCCCTAATGGCATCTGAAAAGTGATGTTTGCAGTTCTCAAAAATAACAGATTTTACTATAAATTCTACCTTTTGTGAAGGCAACAAAATATGGTGAGAAGTGAAATAAAAAAGAACAATTTTTGTTTGAGATGCATATGGAAAAAGAGTGCGTGTTTGATATGCATCTACTACACACAAATGCAGAGTAATTTTAGAATTGTCGCTGGAAGAGTAGATTCTTCTCAAAACTGTACTTGTCTAGTTAAAATTTAAAAAATAAATTGTGGTTCAAAAGTGCTTTATTTCCAGAATACCTGTTAAGTATGAGTATGATAGAATGTCCTTTATTACTCACTGAATTCTCCTTAATTGCTTTTAGTCTGCATGCAAACACAAATGAAAGACAATAAAGGGACTAACCTTTTCCTGTAAGTCTGACATGCAATGATATGCAATTTCCATTTCCCACTGCACTGTTAGAATGATCAAGCTTTGTTTGTTTGAATTTAGTATTTATGATTAAATTATCTAGTCATAACCAAAGTCATTTGCATAAGAAAATTATCTTCCATCAAGTTTGATTTTACTGCATGTGTTTTAATACTGTAACAGCCTGTTAGTATTTGGTTAATTAAAGGGATATTGTAAACTCTAATTTAGCCTGAAAGTTACCCTAAAAAAAAAAAATAAAATAAAAAAAATGCTGATATGAAACTTACCATTACAGCTAAATATTCTCATAAACTGAAGGGGGGGGGGGGGGGGGCGTATCTAAGTGAATTTAAAACTAAAATAACTAAATAACTAAAATAACTAAAACCAGCTACTGCATCACTATCAACATGAAAATGATTATGAACATAAACCAAAGTTGCTGAAGTCAATAACAAAACTTCAATTGATGTCTCTGCCATTTTACTGTACAAGGTGAGAGAAAAGCAATGAATAGATATGTTATACAGACAGTAAACTTACAGACAAAAGCTTTCCTAGGAGTTTCCCCCTGAACTAAAGAACATGCTCAATGTTCTCCCCAAACTAAGAGGAACTCTGAAGCTAAGATGAAGCGCAGAAAAGTGATTTTGATACCAGTAGTATACCAACAAGTGCGAGTCTGCACGGGTAGCAAACAGCTGGTTTACTCCATGTGAAAATGGTATGAGTATGCTTCAACCAGCGAATATTTCTGTCCTGTAAGAGGATAATGAGTTAAGTATTTGTGGGCTGTGAATGGAATTGGGTTATCCCACCGCAGCCTTTGAACACTAGGAAAATTGGGAGGTTGGCAGCTGGACTAACTCAGACTGGCAGATCTCTGAAATCAGTCTCATATGTTTATATCGATATATAACGGGTAGGGCTTCCTCTACACAGGCACCACGGGGGGGGGGGGGGGGCGCGCGGCACCCGGGGGGGGGGGGGGGGAATGGGATTAACTAATTCAGTGGCCCTTACACATGATTGATTGTAAAGATGCACCCAAGTATTTTCTTGAATCAAGTCCTGATCCCTACGTTTTTTTCCACTGGGTGCCCAGCTGAGAGTGGAAACTTCAGTTTATAAAGTTGGAAAATGTTTACTTTTTAGCTCAATATATTTTTAAAACCTTTTAAAAAAAAACCTCTCTTGAAGAGCTAATAAAGCTTACTAGCTGGGGGAAAAAAAAAATCATTTTATTGCTTTTTCTCCTTGGTTGTTTATTTTTGTCTTGCAGGAAGGGAGGATATCTTAATCTTATTGCTGTGGATCTGTCTGGAAATAAATTAATCTTTGAGATTTGCCCCTCCACCCCTTTCTTGAAAAAATCTTTAATTCTTACACAAGTCCTAGTGCTACAGTACTTGTCAAAGAGAATTCCTATCAGGTTAATCAGACTCTTCCAGCATCAGTCATCTAAAGGAAATATAGTACAGAAAGTCTAGTGACTAACTCTTTTTTACCAGGAGTAAAATTATGCCATAAAAGCAGTAGATTGTTATTGTAAATGCTTATTCTTATATTATTAATAATTACACCAGAATAGCATTACTCTATCAACATCTGCCAAAATTTATTTCTGGAGTTGACATTATTGTTACTGCTTTCAAGAGAACCCTTGGCCGGGAGCTGGGTGAACAAGATAGTAGCAACTGCATAAACCCTGCAGCTACTTTAGTCTGCTTGGGCACTGCATGTAATGTCTGTGCTGGGACGGTGCAGAATTTGCACCAAGATTTAGAGTCTGTAAACCAGTTTTTAACTATGGAACAACCAACCATTTCTAACCTGTGCTTATACATTCCTAACTTAGATGTGCTAAAGATACTACTTAACTTCCCAGTGTAGTGAATGGAGGAGACAGTAAATGAGAAGATCCTCAGGCTGTGAGTGCAGTGATTTTTAGCTCTTGAAATAAGACCTGTAACTCCATAAAAATAATTTTATTTTCTTCCTTTTCTGTATTCACAAGCTTCTTTTGACTATTGTTTTTCAATATGGTCACCATGATAATGCATAGTAGGTAAATACTAGTGGTGCCTTATTCTTCTCAGATTAGTAATGCTATAGTCCATAAAGTGTTTTTCATTGCCTGTAGTAAGAGTGCGGAGTACAATGTGTGCAGTGATCACTGCAACAAATGCTTCATACCTGATGTAAAGTGAGCTGAAAGAAACAAATGGGATAGCATACGGTGGGATTTTAGATAGGTTAGTTGTGTGATAATTGAACAGGAATTTACACAGAAGAAAAACGTATTTTGGGGTCAGTATACTTGCTTATAAAGAGCAAATATACAAGCATTCTCTTATTAACTGGGTAAAAACAGAGTTGTCTCTTTCTGTGCATGTTGATGAAGTGAATTAAGTGTTATGAACAAGGAAGAAAAGTGGTGTAATGTATGACAAAGTAAGTAGCTGATAGGAAAGGGAGATGGAATAGTCTATGCAAGATGTTACAATCTTCTCCTCTCATTTTATTCCTACTGTGAAAATTCATCAGAGGTGCATACTAATAATACAGTGAATTTAAATTCATGTGCTAGCTGTGTGTGATCATCTGAGCAGTCTTTTTAAGCAATGTAAATGCTTGTCCTGAGATTCCCATCCCAATCAATTATGTGTATTGCAAGGAAAACCTAGCTTCACATTTTCATTTATGTCTTCAGATTTTCCTTAAGTACAAGAAACTCACCTTAAAGATCATATCAAAATCAGGTAATGATTTTGCCGAAGGTTGCACAGATGCTTATTGATCAAGGTAGGAACACGACACCTTTCAGTCATTCACATCTCAGGTATATGGGCTTTTAACACTCAGCTTAAACTAAGCTTTCTGGCTATGTCCCTCGCTAAAGAGGGAAAACCACAGAAGTATTTTTCCTGGGGTTTTCTTTGGAGTTATTTTTTGAAATGTCCACTTCTAACTTAATTAGTCAAAGTCTACCTAGTGAATGCAGATGTTCTAAGTTTTACATTAGCTGTATATTTAGGACATTTAGAATGTATTTCCAAGCTCTGTATTTTACAACAGTGGGATTAAAAACTCAGGCTGCTTTAAAAGTTGCTCAGACAAAGGTGGTTAAAGATCTATAAGGAGTTCTTGAAAGTGCATTCAGGAAAGACAGAATTATTTGTGAGTGCTCTGTGATGATACAATTTACTCTAGTGTAATCTGGAAAACAAAATTAGACCACCCTTTGAAAACTTCTGTCTGAAATTTAGAGCACAAATTTCCCTCTTCACAGCAAAATGCATTTCATACAGGGTTTAGTTTTACTAACTTAGGTACCTGAAAGCAGAATTTAGCCTTGAAAGGTTTTCACTGTGTTATTTGCAAGGAAATCTCCCCATCATTTGGTTGGACCAGATGACCTCCAGAGGTCAGTTCCAACCTCAACAATTCTGTGATTCTGTGTAAGGGACAAGAAAAGCAATTGTGGAATCCCAGGGGATAACAGAGCTTTTTATCATTCAACTGTGACTTTGCTACCGTAGAGATGCACTAGCAAGCATTAAGGTGCCAGCATTCACCGGCCCCATAAATGCTCCTGATTAAATGCAAAATGAAAAAAGGGCCAAAATGAAAAAGAAACCTCTCAAAGTGCCACAGAGTACATTTTATTGATTGCTTAATCTAAACAATCATTCCTACATATTTATAATAATCTCCCTACTTCTGACTTCATTGATGAGATCATGATTCTTCAATGGTATTTTGTGTTTATTCATGCGTTCCAAATAAGTTTTTTTGAACACTTCAGATTTTGTAGGCATTTTAAAGTTTTAACTTCAATTCTCTTTAACACTTTAACTCTCCACTGAACTGAATTCTTTAAATATTTTATCTTCATTATAAAATCCACTCATAATTTCTTTTCCAACTTAAAAGTATGACACTACTCTCCACTCTTGCATTCCTCTATTCACATCAGAGGTCACTACTTTGACCTTGTCATCATTTTATGATGTATGTATTTTCTAGGTTTCCTTCTGTCATTCGATCGTTGATTACTTTTTCCCCCTCTTTACAATAGATGTGCCGATACCAATTAGTCTTGAATTGCTTGTTATTTTGTGACCTTTAAAAAGGCCATGTCGCATGATTTATTTGCTTCTGCTGTGTGTATTCAGATATTGTTTTGCTGTGGTAGAATCATGGGCCTTCTCTGATTTGGTAATTCATTTCCTTTTTTCTAAATGAAAACCCATCAAGAAATATTGACATTCTCACTCCAGTGGAGACTAGTAAATGTTATCTGGAGAACTGTTCTGTCTGATTTCCTAATTTTAATTGCTTGAGGCACTTCCTCCAGTACTTAAATTAATTACACTGAAAGAGACTTCTAGTCACCGTAGAGTGAATGTGGTTCTGCTGTAGAGAGCAGCAGGATCTGGGATGCAGAGGTGGATGGAGTGGGAGGAGGCAGGTGTCACATGATGGCAATGAGTAGTGCAGCACTGAAGAATTTAGGGAAGGTGGAAGAGAAGGAAAAGAAAAGGAGGAGCTGATGGATATCCTCATGTGGAGAATCAGAACACTATTTTCAAAAAGTAAGAAGTTGGGTGTTTGGTTTTCTTTCTTTTTTTCTATCTGTTTTCATGAATATATTTTACTACTTTTGTCTATTATTTTAAAATTCCCAATTTAATAGTTTTAAAAAGTTTCCTCTTCGCTTTTTAACTACATGAAGCAATTCTAATATTTCAGAACTAAATTGCACTTTTTAGGTAATTTTTTTAACAAAGGGGTCATTACCTCCTCTCTTGGGTAGGTACAGATATTCATGTTTTTACGCTAATCTGTTTCTCCAGATTGTAACAGTCATGTTCTTTCTCTCTATAATTCAAATAGACTTCACAGGAGAGATATTTGCCTGGAGGGGCTGGAGAGGGAAAATATTAATATAATTTTTACTATTGGTATCTACTGGTATTTGACCCACTGCTAAGTTCTGGCCTCTCCTTTATGTGGGATCTGGAGTCCGTATTTCTGACTGACTTGCAGAAAATTAGAACTAAATACCAGCCCACGAAACACAATATGGCTCGGAAAGTCAGAGTTTCCATTTGTTTCAGAGCTCATATACTTATCTCAGTATATGGTAAATTGTTTTAAGGATCACTTTTACAATTTATTTATGTAAATTGCTGGAATCAAATAAAATACTACATAGTAGATCAAAGTGCCATGGGCCAAAGTTTGAAGTCCTGTCTCAAAGGAGAATTTATAAATGAACATAAAATCACTTATTTCGGAATATAACATTGATCAAATCCACAACAGACATTGTTGACCTGTTGTACTCAATAAACGCTGAACTTAACATTGAAGTGTGGTGGGTTGACCCTGGCTGGATG